>NC_134366.1:26466629-26769660 GCF_035582795.1 Mycteria americana | reverse complement strand
TGTCTAGCTTTGGGGGCACTTGTATTGGCAATTCTAGAAGTGTCATGATAGCTCTGTAATATGTTTTGGTAAGAAAGAGACTTTCTTGACTTTTTTCCCCTCTTCAATACTGTTTTTCTTCATATGACCTTTTCTTCCATGTATCCATTTTACCTGCAGTTTAATAACTCAGTGTCAGAAATTGAAAGATAGTTTCCAATCAGAATGTCACTCATTGGTGCAAAATGTTAGCCACTATCAAGAAACCTGCAGAAATCTTTTCCTGTGCCTCAATGCATGTGGTTTTATTAGACTATTTTTTTCCTTGTGTCAGCACTGCAGTATAGACTAGAGCAATGCTTATCAAGATCTTTAATTACAGTCTTTCTGAAAATTCTAACTTTTCTTATGAGAAGTTACAGACCCTCTTTGCTTTGTAGAACAAAGGCTGAAAGTAAAGTCTTTGGTGTCATTGCATTGTCATTGTATACAATACTTTTAGAATTGCTTTGGCATGTCTGTGGAGTTGCACCAGGGAAAATTTTTTCATGGAGACTTGCTTAGGAAATGTTTATATCTCAGTTTTTACTGAGTAGCACAGACATGAAACACAGTGTCTATAAAATAAAGTACTCAACGTTTCAGACACCAATATCCAGTTCAGATAGACAGAATATTCAGTGAAGGTGAAACTCAGCATGAAACAACATGAGCTGAGTACATTCCTTTGGACAAGAGAAAAGAGCCTCAAGTTGGTGAATGGTGAAATCTAATTTGTGCAGCTACATATAAGCATGAGAGCCTTTCGGCCAGAAGATTAGTGGTACAAGTCCTTCTAAACTATAAGCAGATGGTAACTTTTTCAGGATTTGTGAGGTTTTACATTGCAACCTTATGTCATGATCTGTATTTTTATTTCTGTATTATTACACAACCACAGAATGGTTGAGGTTGGAAGGGACCTCTGGAGATCGTCTCATCCAACCCCCCCTGCTCAAGCAGGGCCACCTAGAAATGGTTACCCAGGACCATGTCCAGATGGCTTTTGAATATCTCCAAGGTGGGAGGCTCCACAACCCCTTTGGGCAACCTGTGCCGGTGCTCGGTCACCCTCACAGTAAAAAAGTGTCTCCTTATGTTCAGAGGGAACCTCCTGTGCTTCCACTTGTGCCCATTGCCTCTTGTCCTGTCACTGGGCACAACTGAAAAGAGCCTGGCTCCATCTTCTTTGCACCCTCCCTTCATGTATTTATATATATTAAGAAGATCCCCCCTGAGCCTTCTTTCCTCTAGGCTAAACACTCCCAGCTCTCTCAGCCTCTCCTCATATGTCAGATGCTCCAGTCCCTTAATCATCTTCGTGGCCCTTTGTTGGACTCTCTCCAGTATGTCCATGTCTCTCTTGTACTGGGGAACTCAGAACTGGACCCAGCACTCCAGGTGTGGCCTCACCAGTGCTGAGCAGAGGGAAGGATCACCTCCCTTGACTGCTGGCAACGCTGTTCATCACGCAGCCCAGGAGTTATATGCATATTTGTGTTGGACTGCCATATAAAAAGGTAGATAGATTTATCCTGTGAAAAAAGTCACAATGCAGACTCATAGCTAATATCCATTTAATTGTGCAGCTGCACATTTTGTACCTCAGGAACTAAGGTACATGCTTATTGACTCAGTAGGAGTTTATTTTATCAGGACAGGGTAGTAATATGGTGCCTCCAACTCATCTTCATATCTGTAGGCTAGGGGCATTTGGCCCTACATTAGACATGAAAGGGGTTTTCCTCCATTCAGTGGGCGCCATTCCAGAGGCAGTGGATAATGGTATACCTCCAAAGCCTGGAGAAGGAGTGGTCAAACAAGATGGACACCTGCAGATTCCCTGTAACATTTCCTTCCTCCCCTCTCCCTAAAAAATCAAAGAAGCAACAACCAACAAAAATAGGAAATTATGGGGACACAACATCTGAGACTTCTTGAGCAAACAGGGAAATTAAATGTCTTAGATGCACTGTAAGTCTTTTCGTCCCATCTTCTTCCCTACTCAAGTATGTGTTTTGTAACAACAATGGTGTTGGAGCCCTCAGAGCATGGATTTTGTAGCAAGCAAAGTCAGGGAAGGTTGAGAGGATCAAGGAACCACACAAAAGGCAAGCGTATCCCCACGGATAGCCCTTTCCTCCATTGTAATATCCCTCTTTCCTGAGACACATGTACACACAGATTTTTGGAGTTCTTTGAAGTAAGAGGACAGACTCACATCTTCTGCCACAGGAGACAAACGCAGCTCCATGCCTTTCCCAAGGAAAAAAGAAGGGATTCTACAAAATCAGGCTCTCAGAGTTTAACCAGTTTTACACAGATTATCATCACAGAGAGGAGCACATATCCCCAAGTAAGGACTTCTGGACTGAGCTTGTATAAATAAACCTCAGGGAGTGAGTGGGTGAGTGAGTCAAGTGAAAGATACCAGGAACAAAGGTGAAATTCTACATTTCTGTGGCTGCTGAGTATGCTCCCAGTTCAGTGGTACTGGGAGAGCTGATGTCCACCTTTAAAAATAGAATTAAAAAAACAATTGGCTTGAGGTGAAAGTTTTTATGTACTGGACTTGCAGTGCTGGCAAGTCATTACTAAAGAGTGACTAGTGCCAAAATGTGAGATGAGATCTTCATACGGCTGCTGATTAAGTGGATATACTTCCCCAATCATCCGTCCAATATTCCAATTGAACCTCCAGCCAAAATTCATGAGGCAAATTTCATTACATTAGTGGTGCCTAACCTGGAGTTGGCATTCTGTTGTAGTCATGATGGTGGGATGGATAGGAGGCTGAAAGATGAATTAATAACACTTCATTATGATGAAATATCAAAGTATGTTGGAAGGTCACCTTGTGTTGTATAATTATATATTCAAAAGAATTTAAATTCTTGCTTCAGCCCTTAGTGAATCTGAGACAGCAGCAATGATGGGAAAAACCTCCCTTAAAAATCCCAAGAATCATACTTGTTTTGGCATGACACTGCCTAAGGTGATTTGCGAACAAGGCTGACTTTGCCAAGCTTTCATATTAATGCAAGGTTCAGCATACATTTTAAAACATTAAATCAGCTTTCCACTTGCATGGATAGGATTATTTGATTGTGTAGATTTTGTTAGTTTAAAGGGCCCCCTTCTTTGGCTGGAGCCAAAATTGAATACTCAAAGTAACCGTATGTTAATAATTTTAAGCAGTCATTCAAAAAAATGTCTAAGGTTGTCATATTGTCTGATTTTGGGAGATATGGAGTGTGTCTGCTGCCACAAACAATACTAGGATCGTAGCTACTGACTATTTTGAAAATCAGGCTCAAAACTTACAGCAGGAGTAGATGCTCCTGTCTGAGTGAAGTTAAGCTTTGTTTTTTTGTAGAAGCCAGTATTGCTGGATACCTTAAAGCTTAAAAAAATACAGAAACCTCTAAGTATGAGTTGGTTGAAATGGTCTCATCAAAGAGGTTGCAGTTAGTAAATATCATATATATCTGGGAAGCAGCGCATACCATTATTTACGATTTATTCAGAATCAAAATAAATAAAGCCCTTTATGGACAAGTAACAGGCTACCGCATTTTACCCCATCAGTTTCAATCTGATGTCGTATGGTTTCAAATCGGACTTGATGAAATTGTTCTCTCAATGCCCCTGTGCAAAGCAGTTTGCAGTGTAAGTTGATACGACATGACCTGAATGGCAGCAAACATGAAGGAGACAAAATGCACGTTTAGTTCATCACGGATGGTCAGCATGTCTTCTAGTTATTGCTCTGCTCTTTTTCTTGGTGGCACAGATTTCTGTAGAGATTATTATGTCTAACTGAAAAATGTCACAGTGCCCTGGGTCTGCTTACTGTATTTCGTGTGGACCCGCAAGATAGGCAGTGACATGGAGCTCTATTGTCTCTGTGAGAGTGTCAAGACACAAAGTGCCATTTTTCAGAATTAACTCATGGTTAGCAAAAGGAGATCCAGATCCTACACCTGCTCCTGCATATGGGCAATGAGAGGGGAAGGACTATAGCTGAGTACTCCTTGTTCTCCCAGTGTAGATGGGAGAGGTCTTCACCTATGAAGAGCAACAGTGAAATGTCTTTGGCTATCACTGCTGTTAAGGACCTGTATCAGACAGAAGAAAAGGAGTATGCAGACAGAGGCAGGAGGACTGAAGGCTGCCAGTGAAGACATGGGAATATGCATTGTTTGTCAAGTCACTTGGTCTCAGTGGAACAGTTTTGGAAACTGTAACCGTACATTTCCAGCATGCACTGTACTCCGAGAGCTGTGCTCCAGAGAGAGGGGCAGCCTGGCTATCAGTCGACGCAAGTTAGTATCTCAGATTGCAGTGTCTCTGAATTGCGTTTCTTGGAGTAATCTACCATTTGTTGAACCAAAATGGTACGCAACATCTGGGGTCTGATCTTCACAGATGCCCTCGTTCTTGGCTGGATCCTTAATGATCTGTCAGTAATCTGTTGGAATGTCTTGGGAGTTTAAACATAGAATTGCACTGTTGATCACACCTTACTGAATGCAACACAAAGATGGCAATACAGCCATACAGCCATACAAATCTGAGTTTCATATTTTACTCAGGCACTATGGGATGATAGTATTTTATAAATGATGAGTGAAAATATTTTAAATTGCACTTTGAAAAGAAAAAGTGTGTACCACTCTCTGAAAGTATTTTTAGTCACTGTTTTTTCTGAAAGCCTTTGGACATTCAGCCTATTAATTTGTTTCTTTCCTGAACATATCTTTATTTATGCAGCAGAAGTATTCCTCTCCTTCAAGGTAAATTCTGTACCGTTTCACAACCCATTCTTTACAGACCTTCATAAATCCATTGTCATTTATTTGACCCCTTAAACCTAGGAGCACGTTTCCAATATACAATATACAAGAAATTTGATTTTGAATTTATATCCATAATAATTCATCTCTAATTTTATTATGTTTTAATGAATTGCATGACATTCACTCCATTTTTGTCTCTCTAAACAGCTATTTAAGTATGTTCTTTGTAGTGAAAACTATTTTGTTAATGATATAATTCATAGGATAATATTAGTTGAGAGAGAGTTATTTCATTCATGTTAAAGAACGCAATTAAATTTTCAGAAGTAGCATATTCAAAGATATGTCTCATCTGTCCCCTTTTTTATCAGTTTTAGTCAAAACTTGAAAGGTACACTCACAGACTGGATAAAACACGGAGGCAGAAGAAGTGAGGTCTCAAAAAAAATAACATGTTTTCACCCTACGTTGGCAGCTGTCAATGACAAATATAAATCGACATTAATTAAAGCAAGTCACATCCTAAAAATATTTCTTTATTCTTTCAGACCACTCTTCCGTGGAAATTCAGATGTCGATCAGCTAGGAAAAATTTTTGAGTAAGTAATAACTAGTTGCATTATGTCAATATCTGTTTAACATTGAAACACTGTGAGGTTTCTCTGCATGTTTTTTGCAATAGTGTGACTAGAACAAAGTATTCCTAGAACATATTTCCTATTGCTACTGTATGCAACATGATATTTCCGTGTATTCTGTGTCAGAGTGGGAGGAGGAAGCAACATGGAATATAGTTCTGCAGAACTAACAGCCATCATCAGGAAATTATGTGAGACTTCTGTTTCGGGCTTTTAAAATCTCTTAAACATATTGTGCATGTACCATTCATGCATCTTCCTAAACAGCTAGATCCAAGAGATTCTCTTCACGTAAACAAATGCAGAGGTTTTATTTTTCAGTAATTTCTTTGTGTATTTTGGAAAACAACATTAGGATACTTTAAAATTGTTATTAAACTGAAATATCTAAGACAATTACCAACAGCTTCTTTGCAGAAAAGACTTCTGTATATAAGAAAATATTTTCTCTTTTAAAATATACTGTGTAGCCTGTTAAAATGATTAACAGTCCATATTTCAGTCAGGAAGGTAACTGTGAGAACAGAAGGAATATCAGCATTTTAACATGTGCTTTGTTGGAGATTAATTAATTGGCTTTATTTTAAAACCATTTTACAATTCTAGGAGTTTGTGTTTTTCTTCTTCAGATATATCAAATACGTTGAGGAGGTGGGGAGGCTCTAAATTCTCTGCAGTAGAATAATTCTCTTCCAAAAGATGTTCTTAGTTAAGAAGCAAAAAATTAAGTTATGGATATTACCAATATGATAATTAAGTAGGATTATATCACTTTTTTCTTGTAAAAGCTCTTCAGAGCAAGGTATGTTTCTGAATTTATAAGAACCATGTAAATTTAAGATCTGATGTAGGTATCATGTAGTTAGGAAATCAAAGCCACATAGGGCTGGTCCCACTCCAGAGAATGAATGCCCATTTGCCTCTGCACTTCTGTCTTCCCTTTTCGTACAGAGGGGCTGCAGGGGTCCAGGGAACTGGATGAAATAAGAAATAGATAGGAGAGAGAGCGAGAGAGAAGACTGAAATATTACTCTCTTGAAGATATTCCAAAGAGAAGATAGTAAAATTTCTAAGGAGAAGAGCTTAAACAGAACAAATAATGAACGTCTCTGTTTAACCATTTTTCCAGTTCTCAAATCATAACAGATCTGTTTCTAAGCATTTTCATTATTTAATATGAGGTTCCTAAATTGCAGGTCTTGATTTCACATAGTTGACTTCCCTTTCCTGCATACCATACCAGTGTATGTGACTCACTTGCGTGGTTAATTTGTCATGCGCTGAATAGCTCTTCCTGCTCAATCCAGAAAAATCAGTCCTTAAAGTTTACTTTTTCTTCTTCTGCCAAAGCTACTCCTTTAGTCCTACAATATTTTGCTTTATTAAATGAAGACAGTTTTGATACATACAACGTATTTTATAATTTTAAAAGACATAGCTGTGATTTTTTTTAAGGATTTGGATTCATTTATGACATTTAAGGGGAAAAAATCAAAATTAACTGGGCTAGGATTAAATGCATAGCTGCTAGTGGCAGCTTCCGACGGGGATCTTTCCATCCCTAGGGGCCGAGATTACCTGTGCAGAAAAGAATTCATCAAGAAGAGAAAATGCTGTGCTAATATTAGAAGAAATTCCTTATTAGACATCTACTTAAAGAGAAAGTTTGGGTTTGCTTCTTTTGTGCAGTTCTCCTTAAATAGTTCAAAAGCTTCTTTCTTGGGTTCGGGGGGGGGGGTATGCTAAATAGTGTTTATTTTGTGTTTTCACAGCTGGAGAACCCCCTACGGTTAGGCATAGCTCTTCTTGTAGGAGGATTGTTTCTTTCTACAGTAGTGACTCATTCTTCAGACTAATTTGGACAGAAAGTAGTTTCGGGATTTTCGTGCAATCTGGACTGATGCATTCTTTCAGATAATGGGGCTGTGGTCTACCTTTGCTTTACATGTGCGTTCCGATTTGCATCAGGTAACATTCCACCCCGCTTGAGGGTAAATCCCTCGGAGGTGGCCCAAAACAATTTCCTGCTTTTCCAGGACACCATCAGCGTGTGGGATATCCTCATAGATTTCAGGCTAAACACTTCAATGGTTTGAGCAGACTTGTCTCCCATTGTGATCAATGGGAGTGGAAAGTACTCGGCGTTTCTCAAGACCAGGCCTGAACCTTTGGCAGGAGGTGAAACTCTTCCAAGATACTCCCAAACTTAGTCACTGAAATGGTAGTGCTACCAGACCAGAGTGAGGGCATCTACTCAGACATTCGTTAGAGTTATTGAGTTTTGAGTACTACATGAGTGTGTAACTAAAAATGTCTCTCCTTTCCACTCTTGGTCTTGTCCACCCTACCTGTCTGACAGGCTGCCTCCTTGTTTCTTTTTGTTAGTTTTGCCTGTGCCTGTGCTTATTCAGCCCTGTTCATGCTCTCTCATGCAAACATTGAAAAAAATGGGACTAAGCAAACACATTTGAATGGCAGGTTAAACTTCATTGTTATTTAAAATACTTAACTCCTCCATCCTCCTACAGTGCTATTTGTATTATATTTAATATGCATCCAGATCCTCAAAGAGCTAATCACATGGCTTTAACCACCGTGGCCAAGGGAGTTGCCCCATACCCCCACCGTACCTGTGGTGATAAAAGTCAAATTCAATTTTTCATATAGATTTAACTTATCATTTCCCAAGAGCTGTAATATCTTCAGATGTAGTAAAATTAAATTGTCCTGAGATGTTAATTACTTTGCCCTTCTAGCCATGCTGTTGTTTTGAGGACATATTAATTTTTGGAGGTAGTTTAGGTGAGCCAAATTACAAAATCTAAAATCCATGTAGGCAGATGTGGAGTAATTCCACTCAGTTCACTGAGGTAACCTATGATTTACATCAAAGTGTTTGGCCCATGGCTTCACCCAGTCTTACGACCAACCTCAGTAAGAAGAAAGGTCAATGCTGCTCCCTAGTGGCATTTGGCTTAGTGCAGCCCCAAGTATTCAGTGACCTTTTTTCATGCTCCTTCTTGTCTTACCCTGTCAGCATTTCCATTAAAAATTTCCATTTTACAGGCTGTAAAAATTGATTTTCCCTGAAAACCTGACAAGTAATGTATGATCTTTTCCATAATTTCCATCAGAAACTGGCATTTCAACCCCACAAATATTAGTATCAGACTAAAACACGAAATGTATGAGACGATCCACCATTGGAGGTTTACCTACTATTTTACTTATTTGGGTTTTAAACCTTAGCACGATTATTTAATAAGTATAAATATCTTCTAGAATGTAAAGAATAAAGAAATAAATTATAAAAAGAGATTAAAATATTCTATTAAAGGGCACAGAAAAACTAAAATACAATTGAAAGTAAAAACATAAAGACACTCAAGTCCTATGCCACTTCTGAATTGAGACTTTAAAACCTGTATTGTGAAGCAAATAAATTGTTTAAATTTGGGCAAAAATTACTGGACATAGCTTTGAAGCATTATGAAACATCCCTTTTATTGCCTTACCCTCATCTTGACCCACACTCTTCTCTCAGTCCCTGTTCTTGTGAATAAAGATCCTTGCATGCAATTCCCCTTTGAAACTTACTGCTTTTAATCATCCTGGAGCAACATATGTTGCACCATCCAGTCAAGAGCTGAGCAACTTTCTTCCAAAGCACTCAGCCCTTTTTCCACAAAAAGACTCAGAAAATTGAGACCTAGGCCAGAAGATTGTGCTGGCCACAGAATTATTTCTACCAAGCACACTGAGGACCTACACTCATCAGCCTCTTTTCACAGAGATCAGTGCAGTACTGCACAATTAATCTCATTTAAACAAAAAGACTTATAAACTGCCACTCAGTATAATCAATATACAGGGGAGACTGCATAAATGTTCAGGCCTAACATTATGTTTTTGCTTTCACAGTGTAATTGGACTCCCAGAAGAAGAGGACTGGCCTAATGATGTTGCCCTTCCAAGAAATGCTTTCACTTCCAGACCCGCACAACCTATTGAAAAATTTGTACCAGATATTGATGAACTGGGCAAAGACTTGCTTCTTGTGAGTTTCTATTTGTTGTTCTCCAAGCCGCATGACTCATAGTTCCCACTGTGCATGCAACATACCAAAAACATTTATGTTTCCATTTAATGGAGTTATTAAAGAAAAGCTCAAAAGTGGGTAGACAAATTCATGTAAATCTGTGAAACATCAGCACAAAGACACCCCCTTTGGCTTAAGAGGTGTCAGAGCTGAGAATAGTTAGAGACTAGGAAACTGTGTCAGGGAAGTACCTGTTTGACCTGTCTTTAGACCTTTAGATCCTCATTACTGACCACTGTTGTGCCACTGCTTCAGCCATTCTTATAGTATAAGCCTGACGTGAGTACAAAAACTGATCTACCATTTTCATGGTATAGTGGACCCAGTATAAAGCAGAAAATAGGCTGTAGGGGCAGATTACATCTGCATGCCTCCTATTGAATGCTGAAAACTTGAGATTTGGAATTCACCAATGGTTGCCTCTTACAAATGGCAGGATTGAACAGAAGTAAACAAATTGTGCTGGTACAACTGGTAACACTGAATTCAATTCAATTATTTCCATCATTTTTATAGATATGTTATAAACCCCAGCCCTGAAGTTCAGTCTTGGAATGGAATATAAGGAATGGCCTTGCCTCAGTTTGCCTTTTGCCATGCTTGTTGAAATCTAGCTAAATTTGTTCTCTGGAAGCCTTTAAAATATCTTGGTTCACATGGGCTTGGTAGAGTGGGCTCAGTGCAACTCTTGAAAGACTTGCTGCATCCCTTCAGGAACTGCTATCTCTGGCCAGCGTTATCTCTACAGAACAGCAGATCGTCCTCCATTGTCCTTATGGCTGCAGCTCCCAGCTGCGATAAGCTGGACTACATCTGGACACTTGAAATGACAGGGGAGAAACGCATCTGTTGTGCTTGCAGGCAGCCTGGAAATGGAAGCTAGACGTGGGACAAGAATTAGATTCTGGGAACAACAAGGAATAAAATATGGCAGAGAGCTCAGTGAGTGTGGGGCATGATGGGATGGAGGAAGAAGACAAATATCTATGCCTAGAAAGTGAGGTGGGAAGGGAAGCTGTTACTGTTAGCCAAAGAGATGAGAACTGGAAGCCACAGATGAAAGGGGAGAGTAGGACTGGAAGACACTGAATTAAGTTTTGGAAGTTAAATGATAGAAATTCTGATACAAGAAAAGAAAGTAGGAGTACGAAGTGGTTAGACAAGGATAGTAAGAAGAATACTATTTGGAGGTCAGTGAAGGAAAAGAGAAGAACAAGGTATAAAATGCAAGGCTATGGGAGAGATTTCAGTGCTGGCTGGACAAAGGCTGGGATGATAAGGACCTGGAAGGAACACAAGCAAAGTACAACTAGGAAGAAGAGGGAGAAACTGAACACAAAACATTAGCGTACAAAGGCTATAAAGTCAAAGACCCAACACCTGTAGAAATGCTGAGCCTAGGAATGAACATATACCTTATGATGCTCTCCATGTTTATATAGCCACAAAAGAACACTGAGGGGATTCAAAAGTTGTTCATGAATAGTTGCTCCCTGCAGTCTGTGAGACAGATGTCCTGTGCATGTGAATTCAAGAAAACCTCAATTCTGGGATTTCCTAAACTATGAATACTTGAATTTTCTAACTTGTTATTTTCTATTAGCTTTGGGGATGCCTTATTCATATACTATGACCCCACTGCTTGTTTTAACATGGATGGTCATCTTATCATGCAGCACCTACCAAGACCTTGTTGTGTCTCATACTGATCATAAATTGAAGGTGGCATGCATTAATGTATATATGCAATGTTAGCACTGTTAACTGTACATTTTAGTTAAAACCAACTTCTTTTCATACTTACAGAAATGCTTAGCGTTCAATCCAGCCAAGAGAATATCTGCCTATGTTGCCCTCTCTCACCCATATTTCCATGATCTGGAGAAGTGCAAGGAGAATCTGGACTCTCACATGTCATCCAGCCAAAACTCCAGTGAGGTGAATGCATCGTAATGCTGACTGAAGATGAACCATAAATGAACAAGACATATAGCTGACAAGGCCACTGTCCCATACAAACCACATAGCTGTCCTAGCGAAGATCATTATTTGGAGGTTTTATGCACTTATCTTTTATCTTGGGATTGTGATGTGCTTATCCAAGGAAATCAATCTAGTTTACTTTCATCAGAGCAACGCAAGGGCCAGGGCTTTGACCTGCTCCATTGCAGCTTTATGTTTGTTTTGTTTTTGTTTTGTTTATCTACCTGGGAAAACTCCAGACGAAGAGAAGCTGCTGACGGGTTTTGCTGCCATTTTATCCTTTTAATATTGAATGCTGCCAGTGTGGAGTAGGATGATCAAGTCACTGCCAAAACATGATGCAATCTCTCTCTCTAGCTGCTGAAGCATGATTTGGTACTTTTTTTATTATTATGTGATCTCTTACAGTGATATTTAAAGAATGGCATTGAAATATCAGATCTCTGCAACCTGCAGTTAACTGATACATGCATTAATACATCCAGCTACTGTTCATTCATAGCCTATGTGCAGGTGCTTCCCCACTTGAAAACTGGGATGGATTATTTTATCATTTAATTGCTCTATCAAAATAACAGTGATGATGGTGATCATTACAAATGTCTCAACTTTTAGTTTTTTCATACACAAACGAGTTATTATCTAGCTACGTTTGTGTGCATGTTGCAAAAAACAAGTGTTTAAAAAACTTCTAGAGTCCTGTTCTTAAAGACTCTTTCAGTTTCCAAATGGTTGGTTTGTGTTGAAATCCAGGCACATTCTGGCCCATCATCTAACCCATCATTCCCCCCTGGAAACAGCTGCAAGCACATTTTCTTTATCTCATTCCAAATTTTCTGATATGCAGCTCAAAGACATGAGCAGAGCCAATGAAAATCAATAGAGATTTTCGCCTTCAACCTGTTCTGATTATCAGCCAAAAAGGCAAATAGAAAAAATGTTTCCAGTTCAGAAGCAGAGAATCCTTCATCTGTAATAAGCACAGATATGTATTTGTGCTGAATTGTATGCTGTATACTGCGCTGCCTTACCTGCAACAGCCCCCCATGCATCGCAAGTGCATGAACATTACTGTCTCAAATTCCCTCAGATGTCATTTATTAAGCAGACTTGTTTTCTATGCAGAAATGCATGAGCTTCTCTCCTAAACCACCATGTGGGTATACTGGCACATGCTTCTCCACTAGGGTTAATGTGCCATTATTGAATGTCAAAATAACTAAGCAATTCACATGCCTTTATAGCACAGTTATTTTAAATATTACGTTAAATTTTTATATTTAGTATTTTTACCTTAACTAAAATATATTTTCAGTATTTTAAAAAGAAGCTTTTATTTTTTTAATACTGTACTGGGAAAAAAGAGATATTTTAAATCCATAAAAGCTGTTCCCTAGCACAACTTTAGTGCATTTATCTGGACATGACTTGGGGGAAAATATTGGTCCGACGAGTTAGCCCTTACCATAAAACCATAAACATACACTATTGTAGTATAACTGATGGTAAGTGAGGCAGCTAGCTTTGCTTACTCCTCTGATAGTCCCTTAGGCTTCTCTCGTCCTCATCTCTATTTCATCTTGTCTAGCTAGTGAGCCAGCATTATATCCTCATTCACAGCATGCTTGGCAGAAGCAGGTCCTCAGCAGTGAGTTGAGCAATATAATTTTTCCAGCTGTGGCATGGGAACTTGTAGCCATCTCCCTGGCAGGTTTCTCAGTCCTGCGATAGATTGGCTGTTGTGGCGAACTTCACTGTTAACTCTGTTTCAGGTACCTGCACTGTCTGGGACAGGTCCATTGCTACGATAGTGAGTGGATCTTACCCGTCTCCTGGATAAAGCTTTTTGTTAGACACATAAGTATGCGACGTATGGTTAAATTAGGTCTGGTTTAAATAAGCCAGATTTTAAAGGGACCACTTGCACGCATGCATGCAGTGGCCTGTGCTTTTCTTCATGCCCAGAATGATGCCTATGCAAAACCTACTAGCATGAACAGGCACGTTGCAAATTAGGCCTGGCAAGAGCATGCACAAGGCATCTGCACACAGAGATACTACAGAAGGGTAACACAAGAATTTTGGAAGCTCTACGGGCAGCACGCTGAAGGCCAGGGAGCGGTCACGGCAGCTAACCCTCTAATCTTGGCCTTGCCTCTGTCATTCTCTCTGTTCCTACATCCCAGGGGAACTGCAAACCCACTGCACTGGTGTTGTCCCAGCACTATTCCTCCATGGGTCAATGGACCTGAGTGTGAATAGGTTTTAACATTCATAGAAAAGGACCGGCCAGAGTGAAATTTTTGCTAACCATTTTTTAAACACTAATTAGAACAACAAACAGCCAAAATTCAGGAGAATCTTGCAACAGTAAGAAATAGAAAAGTTTCCTACACAGTTTAGCACTTTTAGAAACATTCCACATTTTACCTAGTGCCAAGCTATCACACATACTTTATCAGGGCATTCAGCTGGTGTGGCTTTCCAGCAGTTGTCAGGGAACTCTCCCAGAGCTCTCCAACAAGTAACATAGAGTAAAAAAGTAGGGGAGGAGAGGGTATTTTCAAATTAGGCTCAAAACTCTCAGATAGAGATGTGCATCTGTTCTGTGTTAGAAGAGCTTGTTGTATGAAGCTTAGCGAAGCAAAGGCTAGAAGAGAATATGATTGCTGAATGTAGGCACATTATTAGGGTGTAACAAAACGGAGGGAAGAGAACACTCCAAGCCAAAGGTTAGTGTTGGCCCCAAAACTAATCAGAATATAGAAATCACAAGGAAATGAACTACTGGAGCAGTATTTCCCCATCAGTAGTATCAGAAGAAGAGCTCAGAGAGCAGCAGAGAAAAGCAGGGGCTGGCTTGTGGAATCAGAAGCAGAGCTTCTGCAACATGGTGCTGTATGTTTTCTAATATAGGATCAGGTTATAAATGGGGGCATTCAGGAGAAGAGCTTCAGAAGGGCTGCATTAATGGTCACGCTCTGGAACATCCTTCCAGTGGGAATGGCAGGAACAGAAAAAGAAATCTAAGTTCTGTCTTAGCAGGGTTAGGGAAAAGATTTATCTAATGGGGTCCTTGTGGTAGCAAGGGCCTAGATTCAAAGGACCAACAACTTTTCAAATTACCTCCTTTTCAAAATCTCTTTAGGAAGAAATTCCATTTGACATGCCATAGGCTTACTCTTATTCCAGTCTTCCCTGCCAAACTGTGGGGCTTCACTTACACTAGTAAACTGAGAAAGCCTGTTCTCTGGCTGGGCAAAGTGCTGGCACTGGCTAAAATCATGCCAGGAATCATGCTCATAATTAGACAGTACAGACAGCTGTGGGACTGTGCTCAAGCGCATGCCCTTGCTCTTTTTATTTTACTGGTATAGCTCTAGTATTTGAGTACCTTTACTCATTACTGCCGTATGTGTAGGACGTAGGAATTGTCTATCTGAAAAAGAAAGTGCTCCTTGACATGCATGTTCCACACTGTGAAGAAAACTCTTCGTACACCTTTTAAATGAGACTTCAGAGTGCAATTCTTCTTAGCAATAACTATGCCTGTATGTGTTCTACAGGAGCGGTTCAACAGCAGCTAAAAACCACTGAATAACAAAAAATATATTAAAAATAGGTATAGATGTTTAGCTCCTAGAGCACCCACAACCAGGCACTGTGCTCTTCTCAGCAGAGAACAGGGTGTTCTAAGTAATGGAAGGAGCAATTTCTGTCTCCCACCAACCTTTTTTTTATCACTACTACATAATTCTGCAGGAAAAACAGACCCAATAGCCAAGGAAAAAAAAATCACCAAAGCCAGCTAGTGAAGTGCTAATTGCTGAACCATAGCAATACATCTGGAGCAGCCCTTTTCTCTCTTCACCCTGTCTCCACGCTCACTCTAGCTCTCAATTCTTCTCCTTCAGCTCCCTTACGGAAACAGGTTTCAGTAATGCTCACAGGTGCTATTTCCAACAAGATTCTTCCAAATTTTCAATAGCTACACAGTGTCAGTGTCCCCTACATCCCTATTACCGAGTGTTGCTTCTTTTAGTCCAACAGCCCAGAACTGATGATTAAAAAATAATCTCTTTGTGCACCTCCTTGCTTGCCCTTAGTTTTGCATACACCTCTCTTGCCTTCTGTGTGCCAAGTAAAATTCTAAAAATAGGGTTTGTGCATATTTCTGTGTAGGCTGTGCCCACACTCCACATTTTTTTCAGCCTGTTAGTCCACAATGGTAAATGTTAGAGTACCTTTCTCTGTTGTTTCTGTCCTAAAACACACCAAAAAATGAGGACGTCATGTTTGCAAAATACTGAAATTTGGTGCTATGTGTACAGAGCCTTTTACATGAAAGGAATCAGTAAGTTGTAGCATTTGAGCATCTTCTGTGTGGGGGACGGTATCCAGCATCGTAACTCTTATGTGGTTTTTACACTCGATGGTTGTTTTGGTGAATAAGAAGAAAATACTGTGCCATGCTACTTTTCACAGGTTCACTCACTGTCTTTGAGAAGCATGTTTTATTATACATATAATTCTCTCTGCTGTTAGGTATTAGGCCAACTTTAATATGGAAAATAAAGAGAAAACATGCTGTTTTGGTCTTTTAGCCAACAAACTTGGAGCACTTATCTGACTCACAACTGAAAACACATCAGTTGTCAAATATGAATATGAATCATAAACCACACAGTTTGGTTTAAAAGGCCATGTAAATTAATTATGTTCCATGTATAAGACACAGTTGAATAATGAGGAAGTTTATCCTAAGAACTCTGTTTTATAGAACCACTTTGCTAGTATTTTTCGTATATAGTAGTTTCAGGAATAGATTGATTTTTATATACAATGTGAATTAGAAGATACTAGGCTATTAGAGTGATTTTGTTGTGTTATGCTTGAAGCTTGAATTGATCACAAGCTTAGGAACCTAACATATTTATTTTATTGCTACAAAACTGCTTCTAAATATCAAGATCTTTTTTGATGGATTTCACACTTCTCTTAATGTGTAAATGATTTTCTTGAAATTAGTATATTAGAAAAAACGTTTTTTTTCAAACTGCAGTTGTGCGGGAAAAATTAAGAAATATATTTTTACTTTCACAGAGAATAATAACAAGTTATATACTGAAATCTTCAGTAACTGACTGTTAATAAGCTATCACTTTTACTTCTTTTTGATTACTAAGTATTGGAGTACACAGATTACTTTCCATGAAGAAAAAATTCAGAAACAATATCTAGAAAAGTAAATGGGATTTTATATGATTAACCTTCTGAGTTTCATTTTCATATCCAGTTTTTCTGTGCAAGTAGAGTTCAGGTGTGCAAAAACATGACTACAATTTTAACAGTCTAACAGGCTGTACAACTCAAATACGAGTTTTATTTGTGAACTATTTATTTTATTATATCTCTTTGTTTTGCAAATTGTTAGATAATGGCTGTAATATAATTCTAGTTTTTGGACCAGATTCTGTAACCATCAAATCCCAGTAATTTCTGTAAAACAGTAAGAAGCTTTCTCATTGATTTAAATGAACTAGGCCATTAAAAGAAGAAAGATGTGGACATATGAACTGACAAATATACTTTTGCCAAGTGTTACTTCTCCCCTTTAGTTTGAAGCTTAGCAAGTATTGCATACTGGTATGCAATATATACACAATATAAGAACGATAAAAAACACTTAGGAGTAGTGTGCATGGATAATATAAAAAATGGCTCATTAGGGTCTTGCAGAAACCAGCTAAAAATCATTCTTTTAGCTGAAACACTAAAAATTTTGAAACTGATACATTTTTCCATTAAAAAATATTCCTGAAAATTATGTATATGTTTTTAATTCAGACAGCGATAGGCATCCAATCAGAACCAAATCAAATAGGAACTTGTTCTCAAAATTGATTCTGCAAGGCCAAGTAGATACCATCAGTTCTTTATGTGTTCAGTGGAAGCTGAAATTAGCCAGCACCATGCTTAGATGAGCCTTTTGCTTGGGCAGAAAAGCCCAAGGTTGCTGTGAGTAAAGTTACTGGAAAATTAGCCTTTACTTAAATGAAGTCCTTTGAGAGCTTCTGCAATATTTGAAAAGTCTGAAAGACTGTGCAAAACAGCTAAGATAAACCAAAACTCCCTAACCATATGGCATTTTTTCCTTCAGATTAAATGTTTTATCTGTGTTAGAATATATTGGTGGGCTTCATCCAGCCCAATGTCAATGAGACTTTTGCATGGCCAGAGAAAGTAAGAAGAGATTCTGCTATGGATATTTTGATACTGGGTGATTGTGGTAGAGTAGATTTTTTGTTTCCAAAAAAGATCAGACAAAAGATATTGCCTTCTTTGAAAAAAAACAAACAACTGACACTTAGTAAAGATGAAAAAGGAGATTTGAAGGAACTATTGGGAAAATATTGTTGGGATAAGGGAAAAGGAGCGTATTTATAATGTGAAAAATGTAAATACAAGCACTGTGTATTAAATATGCGTTGAAACTGATACTTTTTCACTGACCTTGCAAAGTTGATAGGGTTTTATGGAAGAAAAGAATCCAAGTATGAACTTATTCTAACTACCATTTTAATGTTCATTTGCACTAAAGCAACCTATACTATTTGACTGAAAGGAGAAGGGAAAACAAGTAATGTTTAACTTGTGATTTACTTTGGTGACATTACACGGATATGCTGTAAAGCTCTCAAGCTCGCTGTCCATTTTTGAGCAAGCTAAATTTGCATCCACACTATTTAGCTTTCCGCACCTTAAACCCATCCACATGCCAGAAAAAAACACATTTTCTAGTGTTGACATGGATACTTGCTCCCATTGACATGCTCATGTTAAACCCAGCCAAAGAGCACTGTCTCTGCCACTGAATGGAAAATGAATTTTCACAGACTGCCAGCTTCCTTTGTGCGATTACTCCTAAAGAGTTTGTAACTAACGTTCTACAATATGCAGCCTTTCCTCTTATTCCATGTTTCATACGTATGTCATGTTATGCAAATCCTCAGCCTTTTTAAAAAAAAAAAACAGTTCTTGCACGTTAGGATCAATTTTGAGTAGCTAGATGAGGGAGGAAAATTCTGAAGTGCTACAAAGACAGGAAAAATAGGCAGAGATTAGGAGAGTTCAGGACAATTTTGGCAAGTGAATTTGAATATGTGGAAAAGTCACGTATAAGTGTAGGGGGAAGACTTTTTTTCCATGTGTTTTGTTTTCTCCTGTCATTCACTTTCATAAACATAAGATGATAAAGCAAGACTCTTGCACGGGATTTTAGTTCCAGATACTTATTATGCCAACTCAAGTCATGAGTTCCAGTGCAGTTTTTCAACATAGCAACAGCTCTATTTTTTAAATCAGATTTTGCAGAAGTGAGAGGTTTGTCTGTGTAGATATAAAAAAAAAGTCTTATGAGACAGCTTGAGAGCAGATTAAGCTGGCTACACAGACACTGCCTGTAGTTCAGCTGCAGACATGGAAAATGTACAGCTCTCATGCAGGAGAGTCACTAACAGTGTCCATTAGTGTGCAATATCGTTGTGCAATGCGAGCTGACTCCTGCCGCAAATTGAAAATCCTTCAGCAATCCAAAATGGCATGTTTTTGAGCACTTGGGTTTTGATAAGATTATCCGCATGCAAGTTTTGCTGGATCAGTTCAGGTGGTTCACCATCTTACAGGAGCAAGTCTGAGAGCCTAGCAAGTCTGTCCGACACCCAGTGTAATACTGCAGAACCATCTGCCATGGGGAAAAAAAGTCTTTTCATAGGTTGTGCAGCAGGAATGGAGCTTTCTGAGCTGCTGTGCCACCCTGAGTTAACTATTGTTATGCCACCTCCAGAAATACAGAATACATGGCCTGTGTAGTATTTTGTTGTGTTTAGTCCATGTGTGTGGGTGGCTGGGTAAGTGTTGGCACAGAGTGGCTGATTTTGGTCCTTCCATTAAGCATGAGCAACTAGGCTTGGCACAGAGACAAATTTCACAGTTCCAGGGATGGGAAACCTCTAATTCTACACAGAAGTTCTCTGGCATTTGTTAAATACATATAGTGATAGATCACCCGGCCACTCAAGCTGTCCTTTCCTTATCCCAGATCATCCTACTGTGACACTGTGAAAGAAGCCCTGGGGAGTCTACTCCTCAACAGTCTTTCCACACCCTGTTTCCTCTCACTGCAGTGATACTTAATTACCTATCACTTGTATCTGACCCTGCTGATACTTCCACGGCCACTTAAGAAGCTGTGAGCTAAATTACTACCTTGTGATTCTGCGGCCCCCAAGTCTGCAGGCAGCCAGTGACTTGTACTATAGTTTTTCCTTGCTTCTCATTAGGAACTGCGAAATACTACAGTAGAATATGGCGAAGTGTGTGCTACTTTTACACTCTTTGGTTCAAGCAAAGAGATGAGCTAGAATAGATTAGATTGAACATAATGTGTTTGATCAGCCAAAACAATTTTTGATTCAGAAGATTATTTACTAAGTATAGAAGATCCCTGGACAACTGTCTGCCATGTATATGTTTACAAGAGCAGGCAATGATACTTCTGTTATACAGAAGTTTTTAATGGATACAAACAAGACTAGCAATGCCAGCCTCCTACTGCTTACCCTTCTTCCCTTTCCCTTCCCCGAGATCACTCTTCCCAGGGAGAAGTTTCCTCCCAGCATGAGGCAGAGCAACTATGAAACAGTTCTTCCTTATATGAAGGCCTCCAACTCTCGAGATAACCTGGGTGCATGTGGGCAATCGAGCTCACTCCTTTGCTTTTTGCTATGGCAGTTTTGAGTACAGAGCCCTGCCACAAGTACTAGGCACAGACGGACCTTAACTCCCAAGATATCCTCCCGAGGAAAAGTCTTTCCAGGATCTAGAGGGGACAGTATGCTTACTGTTTCTATGACAGTTGACTTTTTTGCATTGTAAACAGCAGTGTTGTAAGAACTCCCCTAAGAAACCTCTCTCACTACACAAAAATGATGACTGAATTCTGGACGTGCTGTGGGAAAAGACAAAGTGTTTTATTCCAGGTGGATGATGATGATGTATCTCAAGCAATCATCCTTCATCAGTGATAGAAAAGAAAAAAACAAACTGGGTTCAAAATATAGCCTGGGTCTGCAGAGTGCTAGTTAAATAAGAAGTGCTTCTCAATCTTTTTCCAGCAAGACCCAAAATCCATCACAATTTCTTGCAGGGACTTTATCTTGGAGTCCCTTGTAACAAAGGTGGCTGTAACCACGGATTGCAACTACAAGTTCATCAGAAATTGGATGCTGGCAAGAAGTTTGTGGATGTGAGGCTGTACAAGGTGGCTTATATAAGCTCAGTGGGGATGTGCTCGTCTGAAAGTATTGATTGCCATGCACATTTTGAACTGAAGTTACCTATCATAACGTGATAGAAGGACTGCAGTGTCATGAGCTTAGAGGCTGAAGGGACTGCAAAGATTGATCCATCCTTTTCTTTTTCTCCCTAGATGTCTAGCAATCCAGTGGTTTTCCAGCTTTGTTTTGTTTTGATTTGTTTTATTTCACCTCCACGACCACCATTCTCCTTCCTGTTGTGCATAGTAAGTTGAATAGAAAAGCATTACTCCAGTTTACCAGCTTAAAACCAGAGCAGGCCAGCACTGTCTAAAAATTTTTATCACTCTCTGGTGATCAATAAATCAGATTCCAACAAATAGAATTTCAATATCCATGACACCTTCCTTGCATTCAGCACTGTTAAATAACCTTGCTGTTATTCTCCGCAGTGTTCAAAATCTCTTTTCCTGGGGGCTGAACTCCCCTCCTACAACCCACTTAAGAGTCATAGCAATGGAGGCAAAAGAAGTTTACATTATGGCGGTGCTTTTCGGTAAGGAATGAGAGCTGGTTCCAATTGAAACAGGGCCTGAAAGGGTCTCGAGGACTCTTAGCCAGCCACCTTTCTCAGGCATGGCAGTCACTTCTGTTAAAGCAAGAAACACATTTTAAAATGCTTAAGATAGAGAAAATATAACGTTGCCATTTATTCTTCTGATAGAATCTGTTTTCTACACAAAGCTGTATGATTTTGGCACTGAAACCAAGCCCACAGGCACCCATTTATTCTTTCCTTTCAGTCTTTAATTTCTTTGTAAATTCTTTTCAGGCATTCAGATTAATGTATTTATGGTCCGTTTCATTCCAATTCATTTAAGTGATCTATATCTGCCTTTGAATCTCGTATGGGTTTTATTTTTAATGTAATATTTAGCTGCATTACTTTGAACAGCTTTAAAAGTATAATGTCTTCGAATGCTCTAGTTAAAGAAAAATTATACCCTCAACATGATGTCTTAGAAGTTGAGCTGTATACTTTGAAAGTGATGTTTATATTGTAACTCCCGAAAGCATCACAGGGTGCTTTCCTCTGTATGTCTGTCTTCTACTTTCTGTGTAACGGTGTGTATTTGTATTTCCTCACTAGCTTGATACTCTTCAGTCTGAAGGCCCAAGTATGCAAACACATGAGTACTGTACCTCACCTGAGCAGTCCCACAGAGCTGAGAGCGGTTACTCATGTGAGTATAGTTGCTCACAAAAAGTATTTGCAGAAAAAGGCTTTCCTTTAGTAATTGACTCTAGTTGTGAGGACATGTGGTTAATAACAGCACCAAGACACCAGTAAATGGGGTCAGTGTTTATTGAAGATGTGGACACATTTATCTGCAAGCTATTTGACATTAACCTAAATTATTGCTATTACAATTCAGTATATTATTTCTTATGAAAACACATTAGTCCTGTGAAAGGGTAGTTGCCAAAAAATGTGTCGAGTCTTGCTGCTTTATTGTTTATTTGCATTTAGTATACACTTTGGTTGTTGAAGTGAAGCTAGTTTCATAGAGAGGCAGAAAGATAGATCAGTCAAAAAAATTATAAATAAGCTTCATACTGTACACTGAGTTTTGCAACTAGAGTAGTATGTGTGTTCAGATGTATTTTTATGCTTTAGGGTATTTTTATTCGTTTTAATATGTAAAGGAATAAGCAGAGTACTTTGAAATGCTATTGTAGAGCTAATTTTACACATAGTGGGGGAATGTTGTCTGAAAAATTAAAATTAGAGAACATTACATAGGCTGCCTTTGGCTTTATTTTGTTTGTAGCAGGTCCAGCAGGTATCTGTCAATTCCAGATGCTTAAGACAGGGGCCAGGTTTGTGGGGCATCTTGTAACTGAAGAAAGTTTTTTGCAGTGATAAAGTTGCCCATCTGGGCTTTAAGTAAGATTGCTGGCTAGACAAAAGCATAAAGGCAGCAAATTAGGTAATTTTTTTTGTGCATGGACAATTGCATGAAATAGGATTGGGGTTTCAAAGTTATTTTAAATCATTTAGCATAATTTACTCTTGTTGTAGCTCCACTGACTACAGTTAAATTAAACCAAGAATTTGACCTTGTAAGTCTACAAATTTCAGTGTCAGGCAGCTCAGGTCTATATAAAGATACTTAAGCTTAGTAAATCAGCAAGAATACTATATAAATGGTAATGCGTGACAAAAATCTTAACTCTAGTAACATTATTTCTCTCAAAATTCCTGTTCATTACTTTTTTATACAAAAGTTCAGAAGTGCTCTTCTTAGTGGCATTGGCATATGTGGAGAAAAGCATGATGCTGGTACAGAAATGTATCAGAAATGAGATTCAGTTCTTACTGCTCCAGACACTCCATGTGTGCCTACCTTACCTGTTACAAATCCCACTGAAGTTAAGAGAAGACATGTATAAAGTAAAGCCTGTTTGTGACCCTCACGGGATATTGGTTTCAGAATCTGCAAGATAAGTTATGTTCTCAAAAGGCATTATTAAAACTCGTGTTTTCAGGTTTACAGAATACTATGAACAGTGAGGACAGCTTCTGAGACACATCCAGAGTAACTTAATTAATTGATATTACATCAGACCAACATCCATTAGCAAATCAAAATCTGTCTCGGTACCTTTATTTCTCAGTATGATTTTACAAAAAAATAACATGAAAAACATTCAGAAAGTTAAAACAGCCTCTAATGCTGTTTGGCTTAGTTTTTCTCCGTTTTTTCCCTTTTTTGTAATAAAATATAATTTGCTCTGGAGGCGTCTAGGATTTGATAATTCAAGGAAAACATGCAAAGCAGTTTCAGCAATATTTTTTTCATTCACCTTAGGGCATATACTCAGCTGGTGAAAATCAGCACAGTCCTGTTGTCTATATGACTATATCAGCTTATACCAGCGAAACAGCTGGCACGTCGAGTTTTAGCATTTCAAGTCACTTTACCTACATATGCAGTAGGACTTTATTTTGCAAGGTGGAAAGTTACCTACGGTGCAAACTGTACTACCTAGACTACCATTGATACCTATTCACAGGACCTGATTTCACTGTATCACTTCATACTTGAAATTCATGATGTTCTTTTAATCAGGGTACAAACATGAAAAGGTGCGTGTGTTACTGTTTCTTTTAAAGGTGCATCATTTTTTTTATTCTGTGTGCTTAATAATTACTATTCAGTGTTCTTTACATTCTTTGCATTCAGCATTAAAATCACCTATGTGTGAACAGAGTATCACCTACAGAGGTACAGAAAAATGTAACAGTGATTTCTTGAATTGTTACTCAGATATACTGGTTTACCTTTCAGTCATCAATATGACACCAAGGGGCTACAACATGCAAACTGTGGTATATAAAAGTATTGCACCATTGCTGTACATGAAATCTGGCAGCCTCCCTCCTCTTCTTGCACAGCTGCTGATTACCATATACGCATTGGAAAGAAGTATGTTTCTGCTGTACAGAATGGCTGGGAAGTAATGCAGACACTTTGGAAACTCTAGAGCTTCCTTTGCGAGCTTTCAGACACAGCCCTTTGATCTAACGGCATGCCTGCTCCGTGTCCCAAATTCCACCCTATGGGGCTTTCCGCTTTAAGAACACCCTCAGCTGGGGCTACTTTACGTTGGCTACATTGAAGTTCATCGGAGCATGCACCTTACCATATAACATATTCTTTAGCTTTTACAAGTTTGTAAAGATGGTTGACTGCAAAAATAATCATGTGTCAATACAGCGAAATTAAATTAAGGCACACAGAGGGTTATCAATATTGTATTATATCAGAATTACAGTCCTTTGGAACTGAACGTTTTGCTGCTGGCAGTGCAAGAAAAGCAAAGTTGTGTATTTATTGTTGGGTGCTGAGGGTTCAGTATGAAAACCAATACAATAAAAATTTACACGGTGTCAAGTTCTTTTTAGTTGTTCCCAAATTATTGGAAAGTAAAAAGGCAAAAAATTAGTTTTGTATTTAAAACTGCTTTCCTGAGGTTTACTTCACCTTTCTAGCTATATTTTTCTTTTATCTAAAAATGTAAAATGAATACAAATGCAGTAAGTATTGTATATTAAATACAGAAAATTAGCAACATTGTTTTCTAGTTTTATGTTTGCAAGTGTTTTTCTCAACACCCTGGGTATTCTAGAAAATCAACAAACATACACACAACCAGACACAGAAACATAAGCGCGTGCACAAGCACCTTTCAAGCACCTTACCACATGCCTTTAGTTTTATAAAAATCTAACCTCATTTGTCTTGATTTCTCATTTCTGAACTACTTTATTGCTTACCTAGGATGAATTCCATTTAAAAAAAAAAATTTGAGTGATCACTTTTTTCTTTCAAAGGCATAAAATTGTTGCAATTGCTATGAACACTATATGGTTCAGCCCTAGTATGTCTTTACTGAAATCTTTGGTTTGGTTTAGGCAAATTGTGCTTTAATTCAGCTATAATAGCGCTCAGTCATTCACGAAGCGCAGTATTTTCTCCAAGTGTTAGTTAATCCAAATGTTGCGCTAACGTGCATGGTATTTGTGTATTCCTAAAAATTCTGCTGCTTTCAGCTTCCATCTTTTAAGAATCTGAGCACACTTTATTGATTGCCTGTTTTTTCCTGATTGATTATAAATATGACTGGTAACATTTCTGGGTATATAGCAATGGTAAAAGTGCGTGTCATTTTGTGCAAACAAAATGACACAACATCGAACTCTAAAACCAGGTGCATATTTTCTGTCTTCACTCCTAACCAACCGAAAAATCCTCATCAAAACAACTCAAATAAAGCTTCGGCTTATTGTAAGGATCATTAAGTGCTCTTCAGAGCAGGACACAAGTAGTTTCTACTAACGAGGCCTCCAGTGAGCCACCAGACATAGGAATCTAAAAACTATTAGCTCAAGCATCCAAACAGATTTCAGCTTTTGGATGAAAGCTCTAGACAGAAATTACTGCAAAGGTAACCAGACCCCAAAGCCACACAGGATTTTATAACTTAAACCCAAAACTTTGTACTGCCCCTAGAAAATATAAGGGCCCATGAAAGTCCTTTACAAGGCATAGTTATATACACCGCAGATGTTATGCAGCATTAAATAAAAACAGCAGCTACCTTTACATTATGTGACATTCCAAATTAGTCTTTAAGCACATTATAAGAGTACGAGCAGCAGTCCAGCCAGGGACAGACACAAAATCAACCGCACTGAGGCCTGTGGCTGAGCAGAACAGTCAGCGTCGTAAATACCCGTATTAGCCATAGGTAGTGCATTGTGAAAAAGGGAAAAATCATGGAAAGTATTTAACAGAGCAAAAAACAAGCTACCATACAGATCTGGATGCTATCCAGTGTTTCATCTCTGGTAGTGCTCAGGGCAAGATACCACAGAAGAAAATCTAAGTCTGTGGACAATTACAGAACAAGTTCTTCATATGGGAATTTTCTTCCTAGCCCTCATCTGTGAGAAGGTGACTTACCCCCTGCATGAAGTTCGTAAAACCCAATTATAGAAGAGAAAATTAAAACCAAAATCCATTAAGCAAAAATACTAAGGACCTTTAGAAATAAGCACAAATGTTACTCTTCTCATTATTCGCATAAACGTTCTCATCCTCCTCGCCTCAAAATTATCTAATGACACTAGATGTCACATGCTTACTAGCACCATAGAAACAAACGTTCATTTTAGAAGATTTAAGTGCGTTGCCTTTGTCTATCATTTGCCTGCCATTTACTGATAGCATGGAAAGCAAGATTTACAGTATCTGTACCATTCCTCATTTTACACCCATCAGTTGTGTTGCTTTTTTTTTTTCCCTTCGACAAACAAGGTCATCTTTCAGTCTCCTGTCACACAGAAGTCCTTTCTCTAAGTATTTTCATCCATTTTTAGACATCTGATTTAGCTGGCTGAATTGTCTGGCTGGACTCCTAAGCCTCCTTCGCAGCCAGGGAAGAAAAGCTAATGGGAGTCTAATTAAAATACGCCGGGGTGCCCAGCGGAGGACTCCCTCCTCCCCACTGCCTGCGCAGGGAGGGAGGGACTCCTCACCCCCCCCTTCCTGCCATGGCAAGTCTTTGTATTTCCAGGCACCAGACGCCAGCTCAAGGCCACCAGAGCCTCACGGCGCAAAGTGTTGGATGGATAAACTCTCCTGGTTCAAATTTGGTCAAAACATTTCTGAAAAGCAATTCTGTCCTGGCAGACTTGACGCAGCTTAGGTATTGCCTACACTGCTGCAGCTGAGCTGAAGCCCGTGGAGACCTGCCATCCTACCACGGTGTCAGCGCAGGGATGGACAGACAGCCGTGCTCCCACACCTAGGGACCACCCTTGTGCCGCCAAGGGCTGCGGCAGCGCTGGGGACAGCCTGCGTGGCTGCAGTGCAGTGGCATTAGTCACCTAAAACTGGACTGCATGGGTGGACTCCAAAATGGCCCAAATCTGAAAATGGGTTCAGGGTGAGGACATCACCGTGCTTCACAAAAGGGCTATCATAATGTATTTAGTAATACCCCTAATCTTATTTTGTACATGTTTTAATGCAGTTCATTTCTTCTGTCTTCAATGTACTTCTCCAGCATCACAGGCAGCTCAGTGAGAACTTCAGCCCGATGTGTTTCCAAAGTAGCCATCCTTGGTTTAGAACATACCAATTATTTTCTGAGGAATTAGTTATCCCTTTCCCTATGCACTATCTTGCAATTTTCAGCAGGAAATTTTATTTGCAATTGAGCAAATTTTACTTGTGTAGTCACCTTGTTAGTTTTCTCCTAGTTCCTCACAGCCTGCTCTTGGTTTTACTAAATAGCTTGGTATCACAAATTCCCATGAAATCACCAATTTTTCCAGCTATTGCTAAATATGATGAACACAGCAATGCTGTTTCAGAAACAAAACTCATTTGTGCTTTGTATGATTGAAGTATGAATATGTAATTACTTTTCTTCATTTTTACAAAGCTAAAAACTAACGTGGAGTAATTTTTAACAGTAACATTTTAAGAAAAGGACGTCTGAAATTCTGAGTTAGTAGATCCTGGTAATTCCCAGGCTGCTTTTAGCATTTGCACTAACCTGGTCAATATTACAATGTTCTTTATTTTGCAGTGCAAATAGCTAACGAGTGATGAATACAAACTTTTTTTTTTCTTTTTTTCAAATAGAGCCCCGTTTCATTGAATTCTATGCCAGGACAGGCTGCTATTTCATAATACCTTAGTCTATTCATCCACTGAAGAAAAAAGGAAAAGGGAGCACGGCAGTTCCACCTGTAACTGACCACTAGATAGATCAAGAGAAAAAACCTCATGATGACATTCTGTCCTCTCCTGGGATGTCTATTCCTGACGGGCGCCCCGGGCCCTGCGCCCCAGGATCCAAGTGCACCTTTACATTTTATTTCTCCCCTCAGTTACCGTCCGCTCCCCCGGCTCCCCCTCACGAAGGCCTGCCCAGCGTTATCTTCCCGCCGGCAGGCCGGGCCGCTGACGGGCACCTGCCCGCCGCGCCGCCAGCCCCTCACCGCCGCCGTCACGACGACGCTCGCCCTGCTGGGGCCGCCGCCGGCTCCCCGCCATTGCCACCACCCCAACCGACGCCCTGCATTAGAGCTCCCCCGCTTTCATCATCCCTTCCCGCCCTTCCTCTTCCGACCGCTGCGTCCACCGCCTCCCCTCGCCCCTGATGGCGGCGAGGCCTCGCCCTCCGCCAAGGGGCCGGCGGAGCGGAGCTGAGGCGCGGCGAGGCGCTAACGGCCGCCACCCGCCGGCGGCGAGGGGCAGCTCCGGCCGTGGTGGCGCCGCGGCCCCGGCAGGCGGCGCTGCGTGGCCGCCGCCATCGCCGCTCCCCGCAGCTCGGCGGCTGCTCGGGGCCGAGCAGGGCCGGGGCGCCGGCGGCGCGGCTTCCCGGGCGCGGGGAAAGGGCCCTGGGCTGGGCCGAGGCGGCGACGGCGGGCGGCGGCGCCGCAGGGTCTCGGCGGCACCATGGGGAAGCGGGACAACCGGGTGGTGAGTAACGCGGGCAGCGTTACGGCGGGGAGGCAGCGGCGGGGGCCAGGCCGGCGCGGCGGACGTCGCTGGGATCCTCCACAGCCGCGGCGGCGGCACCTTCCGGCGAGCCCCGGTGGGGAAAGCTGTGGGGAGCTGGGCGCTGCCTCAGCCCGGGCAGCCGCACCGCTGCGGCGGCCTAGGCGGGCCTGTCCGGCGCGCTGCCGTGCTCCGGCCGCCTGCGGGGTAGGAGGGGGCCGCCGCCCCACAGTGAGGGAGAAAAGGGCCTCCGTGCCGCCGGGCCTGCGCCGCCGCGGCGGGCGGGCGGGCGGGCGGGAGGCACTCGAGGACTGGCTGGTTACGCGGCGTCGGGTCTGGGGGGCCGGCCGGCCTCGGGGCCCTGTGCCGCCAGACAACAAAGGCGGGCCGTGCCCTGCGGACCCGCCCGGCCCGGGTGGGCGCCCCGGGGAGCGGGGCCGGGGCTGCCGGAGGTGCCGTGTGGGGTGTCCCTCAGCGTGGGCAGGCACGTGCCCGCGGCTCCCTGGCAGAACCTCTAATTGCCTTGTCAAATGCGGCAGCAGTCGTGACTGATGCCTGCTTTGGGATCTGCTAAGTGAAGATGATTAAGATGCTGGCCTGGTCCTTGCAGAGATAAAATGTTCCCAGTGGGAGTTGCAGCATTTGCCCAAGTAGCTCTGATCGTCACTAAGCCGTATTTCCTTAAACTTGGCGTTCAGCTGTACCTGAGTGATTTGGAATTTAGCTTTACGCAGCGCTCTGCTAACCTCGGGAGCCAGCGGTCAGAAGGCCAAAAATGCGCTTCTACACACCTGATTGCAGAGCCTGATTTTACACTGTTACCACATTCATCCCTCCTCGTATTTTTCTTTAAACTTTTTTGTACCAGTTAGACGTTCACCTTATGCTCATGTTTCATTTAGGCATAGTAAATTTACACTTAATGAATTTTATCATTAAACCCAAGTTATAATACTTTTATTATTTTCCCCTTTCTTTGTCTCTTTCTAGTATGTGCTATGAGTTCATACTCAGATCCATTCAGGGAAACGTCTTTGCTTACCTTGGTGGAATAATATGTAATAGACATGATGGACATATGCATTATACAGATGGATAGCTAAGTGCCTTTGATTACTGTATTGAGGCATCAAAATAATGGAGTTTACTGAGAAAGAGTTGACAGTGTTAGGCTGCAAGACTTGGCCTATGCTTGAAATGTATTGCCCTCTTGTAATGTTTTTGGGTGTATTTGGGTGTCTATTTATTTATTCTTAATTTTATTTTAATGGGACAGTTGGGATGCACCTGCCAATGCCAGCAAATCTTTATATTCCTATGTAAGGTTCATTATGCCATGATGGCTGCTAGTACAGACAAGTTATAATCTAGGACCCTTTGCTTCTCTTCTATGATTGTAGAGCTTTCTACCTGTTACTTCTTTCCCATGTCCCTTCTTAAATACACCATCGTTTTGACTGTTTGGAGATGGAAAATAAATCTGGGCTTTCCACATCTGCAGGATACTTGCAAGGCAGTAACAGTTCGTATTGCTTGCCCGGAGAACCCCAGCTGACTGAAGGTGCCTTATGCTTTTCATGAGCATGAAAGCTATACAACAAATACCTTTTAATAACTGCTTGAGCAAACTGCCAAAAGAAGAAGACGAATGTGCAGACAAGCACTTCCTTTTCTGAGAGTGCATTTCTGTGCTTGCTCTGGCTAGTGACATGCAGTTTGGCAAAGTAGTGTAAATACTTCTAAGAAATGTTTATTGGCAAAGTAATTCTTCATAAATAAACCTGTTTGAAATTATAAGAACATATTTTAAAACATAAATTTCCTAATTGTGGAATATAGTGCAGTATTCAGTTATTATGTACTTGCTGCCAGAAAGTTAAAGAAAGCCACTGAATGGAGGAAGCTTCCTAGCTAATTATCTGGGGTCAGTTTTGAGGAAGTAGAAAACCAGCACTTGACAGTTGTAGCCTCTTCTCCAGGTAGAGCAAGGGTTTTGTTGGAGGGCGATGGGGTGTTCATTTCAGGTTAGCTCAGGTAAGAAAGCAGGTAATTTAAGAGCATCAAGAAACCTTGGTTTCAGGAATGATAATTATGTAAGAAGCTAGAGCTTTCAGATACAAATTCTTGAATGGTAACCGAAAAGAGTTGACTCACTTTGCTCACTGGAGTAAGCCAAGTCATGAATTACATTTCTGTTGTCTTCTCTAGTGGATCTAGTAGGTTGAAATTACCTTTGTTTAACGAAAACAGTGTTCAAATACTGCTTTCCTGCATTGCTAAAGGAGCTCCTTTTCCACTCGAAGTGGAAAAGTGCTGAATTCAAATGCAAAATTTTTACTCATTTGTAGATTTGTAATATTATAAAATGCTAGAGTTAACAATGTGAATATGTATCTTTAAGTGCTATAACTACTTGAGCGCATACATCCACCTGGCTACAAAAGAAGGTGCCAAGCTGAGATTAAACTAGTTTAAATTGGCATACTTCAGCGTTTACTTGCCCGTGTTAGTTAGCTTTTTTGTGTGAATTAAAGCAACAAAACAAAGCCTCAAGAAATGGAAGTAAATGCCACCCTTAGAGTTGCAAAGACAGCTTGAGTCAAAAAGCGGTCCAGTGGGAAGAGTCCTCTGATTGCTTCAGTGTGGTCCACCTGATGGACCGTGAGCCAAATTCAGTGTGGGGAGTACTTCCCTCCGGCCCGCTGCCCCTTCCCAGGCAGAACCTGGAGTCCCTCTTCCAGGACTAAACATAGCCCCAAGAGCTGAAGGCCACCAGCCTGCTTGCAGTCCGGTCCAGAAACCCAGCACTGCTGTGGCCGCTGGTTCTGCAGTGTGGGGAACCGGAGGGGAGGCAGCAGCTGCTGCTTTTGACCACTTTCACAAATGGTCACTTCCTGTGCATGGTGGTTTCTGAATGCTTACTTTATGGCCTGACAAAAAGCAGTGTCGGACATGTAAAAGCTACACACATGGTCAAATCTGTATTTTAAATCTACAAAATGTTGTACTCTTAAAAAATTATCTCAGATTAGGCAACCAAAGTTAGTCATTGTTTTGACTATCTGATTTTTTTCTCATCTCCAAACTGGACAGTGAGAACAGTGTGAGTTACGTTTTGCAAAAGTAAATTGTGACATGTTGGGATGACATAGTGATAAAAGCCCATGAGGTAAGGGGGTACATGTACCTCCCTTTTGCATGAGCAAAATATTACTGGCATAAAAAAAAAATTGAATTGTTTGCTAGATTAGAGTTTTTTCCATTAATTGCTGAGGTGGATTATGGATTCTAAGTTTTAAAGTCATCTTTTATAACCTATTACATTTTTAGTGAATATGAAGAGGATGCATGGGTTTGAAACATGGAATACCTCATAACATTGGGGGTTTGGCAGTTTTGTATTTCTTTTCCTCCTTAAAATAGCCCTAAGTCACAGAATTTTCATACATGAATAACAGTAGCAGAGCACCACCACTTGCTTGTTTTGGTGTTACAGCAAGAAACTTTATGCAGAATTTGTTTAATCTACTATCATTAATTTTGAGTAGAACTTTAAAGGCATAAGATCAGTCATCCCAGAGAGTAAGAGCTCAAATTTAATTACATTTTCCATATCCCAAGGAAGAATATTTCAGCAATCATGATACTGTACTCAGTTTGCAAAATGATTGCTCAGGGAGGGGAATTATTGTAAGGAACATGGTCTCTTTGTGGATGAGTTCTTTCTGCCACAGTATAACTCAAATTGAAAGCACTTACCTGAGTCTTTCTGCCAGACCAAATCAACTTAGTTTAGTTAAATATTTTATATTTTTAGAAACAAGTCAGAATTATTTTTCAGTGAGTGAGAAAAAGTTTCTGTGAAGAACAAAAAGGACAGATTTTGGTATCATAGCACAGCTGATGAATTTTATATTTCTTTTTGTTGTTTCATATTCAAGGCTTATATGAATCCCATAGCTATGGCCAGAGCACGAGGTCCTGCCCAAAATTCAGGACCAACAATACAAGACTACTTGAACAGGCCAAGACCAACATGGTAAGTGGTAATACTTGTCTGCCCTTCTGAGTAAAAGATTTGTTCTCTCTTACTAAGATGACACAGTTACCTGCCTCCCCCCCCCAGAATACACATTAATACATTTTGAAAGATTCCTTGTCTCTGGCCAAGGTGTTCTTTCCTAAATATGTATTCAATGTCCTCTTTTAAAAACAATAGTATTTCATTTTGACATGCATATTTCTCATTTGTCTTTAAATATTTTGGCAACGGTTTCTCAGAAGAGGAAAACATTGGTCATTTTACCTCTTTCACAAATCCTAATACCTAAAGCCTGCAGATATACTTAATTTTGAAACAAAGTAATCTCTAGAAAAATATTTTGCTGGTATATTCTTAGAACGCAGTTTACCCTACCCAACAAAATCATCACTTTGAGATATTATCAACAACTTACTTTATGTTCAGTCCATTTTGCCTCTGCTTATAAGACATTAGAGAACAGTTTACCTAATTGCAAAGTTAGCTTTAGATCTTTCAGAGGGATTTAGCTACTGTACTTAAGTTATTAGGGTTAGGTTACCATATGCATAACATCTAAGATGCGTTCATTCTTCTTTCTGTTGGAAGTTCAGCCAAAGCTAAACTTCAAAACACCTACAAAAAGTTAGACATGGAGAAAGGTATTTTTAATTGTGAAAATAAAGTAATTGTGATCCTTTTTTATGTAGGGAAGAAGTGAAAGAGCAACTAGAAAAGAAAAAGAAAGGATCCAGGGCTTTGGCTGAGTTTGAAGAAAAGATGAACGAGGTTGGTAATGTTATTAGTATGTTAATACTCAGTTCTTCTTATCTTATATGCTACTTTTCCTCCACTATCGTTAGCAGCACCGAGTACCCATAATATTTCACTTCACTCAAGCTTTTAATGAGTAAATGTTTTGTTTCATTTGTATCGGATGTTAAGGTTACCCCTTAACCAATGAAGAGCTAGTCTCAATTCAGAGAAACACTATATAAAAACTTTTGAAAATTGCTGCTGAATAAAACTTGAACTTCTCATAAATGTAAATATAATTATACAAACTCATATGTTTATATTAATAAATGAAACTCGTGCATTTTCCAGTATGATAAACTAACATCTGTTGTGCTAATCTTCACTTGCTTAAGGTCACACAATCCAAACATATTGGAAAGAGGTATATTACTGGAAACAGGTGTCTTTGGCAAGGAACGTACATGTAATACTGATATGGGAGAAGGCACAAAGAATGGCCTTCAGTATACAGATAGGACTATAAAGCACTTCTTTTTCTCTCATCCTAAGCTGATTACATTCCATGCTGGTTCCCTACTATAAATGCAGTTGTTCTGAAGCTTGTGTTCAGTACCTACTGGAGATCAGCATGGTGTAAGAAAGTTTCACGTATAACTCTTGTTGTATACTTAGGAAGAAATTAGTATACGATGAATTTAACTGTTCCTTCCTGGGTTCTGGTATCTTGGCATAAGCTTCAAGCAGTAGTCTTCATCATTATGTGCGAGTTTCTGGTTAAAGTGGATTAGGCTCCTCTGTTATTGGAAGGGTATAGTACCTCTGCTCTTGCTATATACCTTTTTGCCTAAGAAGTTATACCAGTATTTGGAGGGTTATGGGGTGCTATTCTGAGAGGATCAGTTGATCTGCACTCTGTCAGTTTTAGCTTGGTGAGTTTGGTTTAGTATTTTATCATATTCCTTTCCTGCTTTTGTCTTTGCTTTATTGTGAAATAATTGAAACTGGCATGGATAGAAGATAACAGCCTTTCAGTATGGCAGAACAGTAGGAAGGGATGCAGGGAATTGTGAAATGGCCAAGAGTTCTTCCTAAAGCTCCTAAGAACAAATCTCTGAGTGGTTGAAAAGATCGTAAGTCTCTGAATGAGGTGAATATATCTCTCCTATATTACTGACAGATGTTGTGCTTTTTTGTTTAAAACATAACACTAGCACAGTCTTAAAATAATTTAAAGAGAATGCCTGCCTAATAAAGCACAGGCTGTTGTTAGAGACCCCTCAGGTAGCTCCGTGTAGCTGGTATAGCAAAGTACACAACCCACTGCAATACTGCGTAGATGCTACCTTGGACCATGGAAACACATTACGCACAGCGCTGTATCCTGGCTAATCTGCCATGTCTCTCGGCAGCATTTGTCAGCTAATTCACGGTATGCTGACTTGGGGATCTGTGTATCATATTGCATTGCACAGGTATAATCTTACTTAATTCCTTATATTTCTGTCCCTTCAGCACAATATGTGGATTATCATTGCTTTGCCAATACAATACCGATACAGCTTCATTGTGAGGAAAGGGGGGATCAGAATAATAATAAAGGGAGCACATGATGTGTCTGACACAGGAAGCAGGAATAGCGCAGACGGAAGCTAGCAGCCTTTCAGTCTAATGGGGGCGGGCTGGATGTTTCAGAGCTCTTGAAGGGGGGATTTTAGGTAGAGCTAGAGACCTTGTGAGGGATTGAAAAAGAGGAATGAGAGGAGACTTTTATCCGTGCAGTGCACTTAACCTAACAAAAATAAGAGCGTTTCTATAAAGATGTGTATAATAATTTAATATTCTAATCATTATTGACACTGACAAGGCCCAGAACAGACACTAGGGACAACCATACATTGAAGAAGGGCCAGGAGAATTCGTCTTGAAATGTTGCTTCAAGTAATTTTAAAACTAAGACGAAATAACAATTTTTCTGGTAGGGTGCCCTGGCTTTCTAAAGTGCTCTAGCAAGAACACTGTGATACAAAAGCAAAAATACCATAATTGATGACCCTCAAGATAAATGACAGTCACTGAAATCCAAATAATTTGAACATTAAGGTGTGAACTAATATGGTATTTTGATGAATATTAACCTTCTGTAAAATCAAATGCATTATAGCCTTGGTTAACATTATATGTTGTTTGTTTTCTGTGGGTTTTGTGAAAAACTATAATGTCAGGTAGAAGACAGGATTTTGAAAAAGGTCTCTTAAAAGAAGCTGTTTGGAAATGACACTCATGTCACTGTTTCTGTTTGGTTTTGTTTTCAGAATTGGAGGAAAGAACTGGAAAAACACAGGGAGAAATTACTGGGTGGAAACGAGAGTTCCTCCAAAAAGAAAGAGGTAAGTTATTTTCAATTTCTTATAGTCAGGAACTGGATTTATCATCAATGCTGCCAATACAAAGTGTCATGAATATATTTTAAAAGCCAGCATCAAAGTACATAAACCTAAATGCACGACAAAATAACATGATGCCACAGTAACATTTGTTTTATTCTATTTTTAAGAAAAAGAAAAAGGAAAAGAAGAAATCTAATAGGGTGAGCAAAATTTTCAGTTTTCTGAGCTTTTTCGGTTTGGGGTTGTTCCTATTTGTCATTTAAGTTCTCTTGGAAAGAGAGAGTATGGCTGTAATTTTGAATTTAGCTGTTAAATTAACTGATTTTTATTTAAGAGGGGTGGCGTACATTCTGTACAAGGAGAATTTTACTTCTGCTTAAAGGAAGGAAAAGAGCATTACATGAAAAATGTTAGAAGTGATTTTTTACAGTTTTATTTAAGAAAATCTATGTAAGACCAGCTTCTTGGAAGTAAAATTCCATTGTTAATACTTTCCAAATGAAGAAATTTTAAAGAGAGTGTTTGGATGGACTTTTGACTATTTGCCAGACAAAATGCTGCATCTCACAAGCTTCACTTTTTGTTGTGTTTGGTCAAGTTGTCTTCATCTTCCTCTTCTTCATCAAGCTCTGATTCTTCCAGCAGTTCATCTGATTCAGAAGATGAGGTAAGAACTAACTTATTGGAATCTAACCTGTTTTGTTCATGAGGCTTATTTAACACAGATTTTGGTAATATATTTTAGAATATTGTTTGAGGGCTTGGTTTCCATAAAACTATTTAATTTGTATGCATTTGGTACATATAATAAAGTTGTGAATTTTAGATATATATCTGTTCAAGAATTTCTTTATGAACACTATAAATTTTGGGTGGCTGGCTTGTAAACTGGATCCGTTTCTGTTTGAACATTGAATTGTATGCTTTTTCAATAGAATCCCCCATCTAATCGTAAAAATGCAAACATACCGTTTTTACTTTTTAGCAAAAATCTTTGTTACAGATAATCAGATTCTACAGCACACATCTAAATAATAAACAGAATCTAGAGAACCTGGATTTTTCACCAGTTTACATTTTTTCAATGCAGAAGAGTTATGAAGGTCCTCCGCTAAAAGAATCAATTGTAGTGTACTTTATTCCTCAAGAGAACATGATAACGTGTAGGAATTTGGTGTTCCCTACTCTTTACATTTAATGTAAGTCTTTAATTCTAGTGAGAATAAATTCAGGGTCGTGTTTTTCTTTTTTCCTACAATATTTGTGGATAGGATAAAAAGCAAGGGAAGAAAAGAAGGAAAAAGAAGTATCGCTCCTCACGGAAATCTTCAGCAAGCTCAACTTCTGAATCTGAGTCAGACAGCAAGGTAAATATGCAGATGTGTTACCCTTGGCAAGTTTTCGTTTTCTTGTTCTTGATCTTTTCTTGATCCTAAAGACATAAACATGTCTGACTTTCGCATATCAATATTTTTTTTTATCTTCTGAATTTAAAGCCATGCATTTGTATTGTAGCTGAGCTGCACTTGTATGTTCCAGATGCAATCAGGAATCTACCTCCACTGGCCACAATGCCTAGCAGAAATAATTTGATCTTTAGAAAATGGACATGCTTTATTCCAGCAATTTTTAGCTATTTTTCTGAATTCAGACATAAGCAGCATTTGTGCTGCTAAAATGTTTAGTTTTAATACTACATTAACACTTAAAAAAATAAAACGTTCTGTGAAATACTTGTGGATATGCTATTTAATTGAACACCATCTGTGAAAATACAGATATTGCAGGATATCAGTGGCCAGAATATTGCCTTTCAAAATACCTGTGGACTGAGTAGTTTCCTGTGGGAGAACTGAGCCTTTCCCAAATGCATATTAAATTGAGGGTGTCTTTTTCCTTTTCTGAAAGTAAAGCAATGTACATACACAGGCTTACTGAATGAACAAAGAAGTGGAGAAGATATATGAGGCAATTTGTTCTGTTATGTTAGCATTTTTCTGTGTTACAGTAGATAGTAACTGTACTCCTTGCCTAAATAGCGTTGTTAAGATTCTGTGTGTAGACTTTATCACAGGTTTTCACTGGAATACCTAATTCAGTCTGGTATAAATTGTGATGAATCACTGTTTGCATACACCTATGAATTTGTGCTAATGGGAGTTTGAAAACTTTTGCTACATAAAGGGACACAGAGATACCCTTACTGCTGAAATTGGAAGGCAGAAAACTCCATGGAAAATATCTGCTTAACCCCTGCCTGATCAGTGGAGATGGGCATGGATAAAGAATAAAGACTCCAGACTGTTATATGTCAGACATACATTATATGTGGTTACAGTAGTGATAGCTGGTATCCTTTCCAGAGGCTGTCTACATGTACTGCAAGTACTCTGTTACCTGATTCCATACAGACCTTTTCACACTTGTGGTTGAAGAAAGCAGCAGCTGCATCAAAATTACGGCTTTTTCATATTTTTCCTGTTAACTGCAAGGTAGAAAGAACAACTTTGAAGAATGTCCTTCAATAGACAGGAAAAGACAATGTGTCAGGATGCTTTTGGGATTTCTACCTTTTTCCTGAAATAATTTCATCATGGTTTATGTTTTTATTTCTATTTAGGACAGCACAAAAAAGAAAAAGTCAAAGGAAGATTATGAAAAAGAGAAGGTATTTTTACTCTTAAAATACTTAAATCAGAACTGCATTTTACATACATAATGGAGCTTTCTCCCCCCCCCCCCCCCCCCCCCAATATTGAATGCCTCAGTTTACACCTACAGAAATTTTCTGTCCAAAACTACACAGTCAGAAGGTATTCAGTACCCCCAATTTGAGGTAAACTTTTAGTTGGATTCAGCTCCTGTTTTAGTAATTGTTGTTAGTGGAAACTGCTGGATCTGTTTTTGTTATGAAGGTAAATGAAAAAAGTATCTAATCTGCTGTAGTAGATCAGCTGCATTCTAGTATTTTGGGTTTTGTCTGGAGCAGTCACATTGAGCTAAAAATATGTGTGATGATATTTCAGTGGCATGCCTGGTAGAATACTGGCTTGTTGCTGTAAATTAAGGAGCATCAAGCAGAGGATTTATTTATCTAAACATAGTCATAATTATAGATATTTACTCATGATGGCTTTGAGAAATTCTGGATAAGAATGTATTAGCTTAAGAAAAATTACCTTATTCTGTCTTTTCTTTGAGCATGAAAACCCTCTCTTCTTCCTACCGCCTCACCATTTTGTACACACCTCTGAGAAGTTTCTTCTTTCCATTATGTTTAATGCAAATAATTTTGTTGACTTAAACTTTACTTATTTCTACACTATGTGTAAACTAACAGTGCTTTCAGAGCCCACCCTGATTTTTCTCTCCAGTTACCTTTCTTATCACATCAGCCTCTACTACTACAGTCAACAGTATTGACTTTGATGTACAAATTCTCCATTGCACAAGGCAAAGGCGTTGATTTTTTTTTTCCTTGCTCCTGCTTCCATTTCACAGAGTTTCCATTTCCTACCAACTCCTTTTAACTTTGAGTAGCCTCTCTTCAAAGACCAAGTGTCTACCATAGCCCTGTCGTGGTTTAACCCCAGCCAGCAACTAAGCACCACGCAGCCGCTTGCTCACTCCCCCACCGTGGGATGGGGCAGAGAATCAGAAGGGTAAAAGTGAGAAAACTCGTGGGTTGAGAAAGACAGTTTAATAGGTAAAGCAAAAGCCACGCACACAAGCAAAGCAAAACAAGGAATTCATTCACTCCTTCCCATGGGCAGGCAGGTGTTCAGCCATCTCCAGGAAAGCAGGGCTCCATCACGTGTAATGGTTACTTGGACTTGGGAAGACAAACGCCATCACTCCGAACGTCCCCCCCTTCCTTCTTCTTCCCCCAGCTTTATATGCTGAACATGATGTCCTATGGTATGGAATAGCCCTTTGGCCAGTTGGGGTCAGCCCTCCCAACTTCTTGTGCCCCCCCAGCCTACTCGCTGGTGGGGTGGGGTGAGAAGCAGAAAAGGCCTTGACTCCGTGTGAGCACTGCTCAGCAGTGACGAAAACATCCCTGTGTTATCAACACTGTTTCCAGCACAAATCCAAAACATAGCCGCATACTAGCTACTATGGAGAAAATTAACTCTCTCCCGGCCAAAATCAGCACACCCCTTATTCTCAGTTAAGCTGTAATGCTATTTTCACACATCTTCTGAAAGCAAAGGGCATTTGGGGACTAGAGGTCTTCCTCTATGTGAAGATACCCTGTCTCTCAAATGGGCTGCATCATGTGTACTTTTCATGAGCACTTTCGGGAAAGGATTGAGGTACCTATAGTAGACTAAATAACACAGCTGAGATGTGTGATCCCACCTTGCAAAAAGATGATTAGCAAGAATTTTTTTTTCAGTTTCTGGCCTTAGAAATTGAATGGAAGAAAGTAGCTTCAGTCTTAGGAACACCTTGCCTGGTCCAGAGCGGGGGGGGGAAGTAGCTCATCAGAGGAATCTCATGCAGCATCAACATTTTTAAAATAATAAAAAAACCCTGTCCTTTAAATATACTGCGATTATATATGAAGTGTTGAAGTGCAGCTGGCAGGGACAGCTTGTCCTGGTTGGACACAAATACAGAGGAGCCTTTTCTTTTAATTTCATCAACAAAGCAAGATTCTGAAGCTGCAGTGTTTGTATGCGTATGATGAGACATCTTCATTTACTCAGTAGTATTTAAAAGTGGTGAAACATTTTATTTTCAAATGCTTACTCCTTCATGTGGTGTTATTTAAAATAAGAAACTACTGTAGTATAGTCTCACTATACTGTAGTGTAGTCTCACTTTTAGAAGGCTGCTGTATCTTGGTAACAAGAGGAACAATATACGGAAAAATACTGTTTCCACTAAAAGCATTTTAACAGTTGGTAGAGTAATTTGTTGATGATGAGTAATTAGTTTAATGTCAACAATATTTAAAAATATTTCACAACTTAGAAATAACATTTCAATCTAAGGTTTAAGCAGAAGCTTTATAAAATTTGAAAGGCCTGACTTTACTCACAATTACTTTGTGTAGGAAGGCAAAAATCACCACAGGAAAAGGAAGAAAGCTGATCGTGGCGATGGACCTTTATCATCAGAATCCGTATCAGAATCTGATCAGACAGAGGAGGTCAGTGTGAAACCTCAATTTCAGATGTTATAATGCTTTTAGCTTACTGATTCTCATGAATGAACAAACTAGCTTAGATTTAATATATTATTGAAACTGTTCTGCTCTCTACAGTTGAATTTAAGAGTGCAGCACATTCAAAGTTGTTTGTATTTTTCTCTTTAATAAAAACTTTTAGTAAGAATTGTTTAGTACAGCTCCTATCACCTACAAGTCATTTTGAATAAATTTTCTTGAAAATTTTCAACTTTTTAATGGATATTTTAGAGCTCAATGAAATGAGGCTAAGTGATTGGTGTGGTTTCCTTCACAAAATTTCTCTCTGATGTTTGTGAATAGATTGGCAGATTTCAAGATGGCTAAAATTTTTTGGCTCCCTTTTCCAGTGATTTAAAAAATTTTGGTCCTTCTAATCCTACTCTCACCCTTGTGTATGCCTACTTTGCAGATTTGTATTCTTGTAGGATTACAAAATTTGGGAAGGTTCCAATGTGTGCATTTTTTCATTAAGAATTTTTGCCACATTATTAGCTTAGTAATTTTACCTTTATATCTCTGCTATTTCTTGTTCTGCTGTGTATTAAAAGCAGAGTGTGTTCCCAAATCAGATGTTTACTGGATAATGTGTATTCTAGAATGCAACACAGATAACCAGTGTTTCTTCATGGGTTATTTTTCAGTATGTTCTACTGCTGTTGTGCCATCATTCATTTACATGCAACAAAAGCTCAAAATTTTATTTAAAACAGCATTTCCAAAGCTGCTCTCCCATTACATTTGATTTAAAATTTTTTTTCAGGTGCAAGCAAAAAAGAAGAAAAACAACGAGGAAAAAGAGAAAACAGCAAGTATCCTTCTTACTTATACTGTAGTTTTAGGATACAAGTACTCTGTACTTGGTTAATTTCCAGTTTCACATTTTTCAGTAATACAAATGTTTTATAGCAAAAGTCTACTGTCACATGCATCTGAATTAACAATTTCTCTATTTACCTGCTGAAGTCAGTTTTTCAGTTGTTGAATTAAAGGAAGAATTTGTCACTATAGATATTTGTCACTATATGGGTACATACAGTTTGAGAATTATGGAAGTTTAACACTTATTGTAGCATATTGTAGCATTACTCTGTATCAACCTACTAGAACTACTAAGATCTATGTAGTATTGGGTAGGGTAGCAGTTTGCCGCACAGACATCAGTGCTGTCCCTTTGTTAGAGTTGTGTATAATTCTTCTTTGGTAAGCCCCCTCTGCCAGGCCATGAAAAGGGCCTTAGGACATAATTGCTGCAACATCTATACTAATATAATTCTTCCCCCAACCACATAAAAAGCTGTCAGCAATCTGTTTTTTTTCTCAATTTTGTTGATTTGTTTCTGTTGGTAAAAGTGAGAGGAAGGTTCAGCAGTGATTTATATAGAACTCAGATTCATCACGTGTACCTGAGGCTCCTCAGTTAGGAGTATAGTGATTTTGAGATCTGAAACGGCTACTCGAGATGCCTGGGCATCTATCTCCCCTGTCAGCAACAGTGTTCCTAATTAGACGTCTCAGTTGTCTAGATGAGGTAGGGCGAAGGGAAGGCTTACATTAGTCACATAAAAAGCAAGCATAGGAGTATCAGTGATAGTCAATACACATTTTCCATGGAACTTGTTTGTTTTTTCATAATCTTATAAGCTGTATGCCATAAAATTTCTAGTGACTGATTGTGGTTTTTTTCTTAGAAGAATTGTGTGTGTAAGTAATATGTATAAAACAAAGCTTTTATACTCAGATTGTTTTATTTACATAATGACACACCTATTCAGGAATTCCAGTTGAAATTGTGCTTGCAAAAAGACAAGATTGTATCTTTCAGCTTCTGTATTGAAGTGATCAGGATAATAACTTCAGGACTGAATCCAAGAGGGTTAATTGAGTGTATTCATATTTACAATTGAGATCCTAATTGTTTTATTTTAAATGAGGTGCAAGTGCTGGAGATTCTAGCCAAGTCTAGTCAAACTATTTAATTTCGCACAGTAAATATAAGCACTTACTTTAAAATATGTAAACATTCTAGTTATTCCCACATACATAAGATGTCACTGCTTGTCAAAGCACTTCCTTGTTACTTTCTCAGAAACCTATAAAGCACTGAAAATCATTTAAAATATTAGGAAATGTAATAGTGACAGTGATGAGAGGTGTGAAATAGCCAGACCATGATGGAGATAAATTGAAGACTGCTCATAATAGTGCAAATTACTGGGTAAAATATGAATTTTCTTTTTGTGATTTCTCAATAGGCTTTTATAGAAATCTCTTTTGAAATGTCTTTGTAAAGATATCCTTTCCGTGCTCTCATTTTGTGTTAGCAGAATTTAATAGATGGCAATTTTATTATACAATAACTTCCATTTAATTTTATTATCTTTTTAGGATAAAACAAAAAAGAGAAAGAAGCACAAGAAACATGGTAAAAAGAAGAAAAAGAAGATTGCTGGTTCAAATTCGGATTCAGAATAATATTAAAAAAACCCAAGACTATCAACAGAAGTGCAATGACTAAAGGAAACTTAAACTGTGAAATGACAGCAAACTTTACCAAACTGCATGAGTTTTCCTGTGTTTTAGAAATACTCCTAATCTTTCGGTAGCCAGCCAGATGCAGCTGTGCTGGGAAAGACCATTGTTATTGCCTGCTGCTTAATACATGAGGTACAACTTTTATAAAATTCCAGTAAGCAGTGTTAGATGTTTGAAACAATATGAGATGGTAGTCCAGCTGAGGTGTAAAATATTGGAAAATAAGAGTTAAACTTTTTAGATAGTAAAAGTAGTCTTTTAAAGCATTAGTAATAGTCTTTATTTGTAAATCAGGACAAATAAAATCCCAAGTTCATCCTGCAGGTTAATATTATAACATGAACTATTACAAGCTGGTGTCTGCTAATGGCATTTGCAAAATGGGAAATTAATGATAACATTTAAAATGCTGCCTTTGTAGAAATGTTTATCATCTGCCCCATTACCGTCTTCATGCTTATGAGAAAGGGAATGCTACCATTTTGGCTAACTGAATAGGGTGCCTTTGCCTTTGATTCTTGCAAATCTCCGCTGTTTTTGATCCATGCAGCATCTCTGATTCTAGGGAAGCCAGAACTATTGTCAGCAGACTTTTTCTGAATAAGCAGTTCTGGGCTTCTAAGCATGTGCTTCTGCATTAAGCAAGAGCAATGACATTTTGCAGTATAACTGACATTCAAAACCTGAAGATTTTACCTCTGCTTCTTTGAAATAGTGATAGATCTTTGCTAGTAAATATGCGTTATTTCATTTAATGTAATTTTGGTTTAGTTGAACACTTCTTGCAAACACTGGTAGCTTTCTTTGCATTATCTTTAGAATTGTTTTGCATGATTTGTACCATTTTTAAATTAATGAAATGCAGGTAATCATTTGTTGTAACCAGTTCTATGAATTACGTTCCACATGCAGAGTTTCATGTATGTATTTAGTTATTCTTATAGTTAAGTTCATTGCTGTGTTTAAGTGCACACTTGCTGAAGATATTTAGCATGTAAAAAGCAGGGTTTTGATACCTTAACAGCTTCATATTGAAGCTGATTTTACTCTTAAGCAAGTTCAGTGGCAGACCTGTTACGTGATGTGTCTTGTTAGATAAAAAAACTACTGCCAGAATCGCATTAAAGATGCTGTTTAAACAGTTTGTATTTATATTTTTGTACTTGAGGGCTACAGAGTGTTGACCTAAATCATAAAGCTGTTTTACTTTAAATTAGTTTCTTTAGAAATTGAAAAAAAACTTTTATAAATTAAATGTGCACGCAAGAAAACACAAGCAACCATTCGATTTTCGTTTTTACATGAAATTCTCATTATATTTGCCATTGAAGTACCCATTACTGGGTCTTGTGTTAGCCTTTTAAAAATTGCCCGTCCATCCTAAGGGTCAACTATAGATTGTACTCTTGATCCACCCCTTTTTTCATTGCACAGGTGCTCACTTAGAACTTACCTCTGTTGCACACAGATGTTTCAAATATTGTATTGCCAAGAATTTTAAGACCTTTAAGACCTTGATCATTAGTCTGCAAACCATAACTAAAAACTGGGGGAGAAAGATGATTTCATATTGCCATTCTACAGAGAAATTGACTTCAAGTTAAGTTCTTGGGAAAATACAACCATTGAGTTGCAGCAATGTCCCTCTAACCCATAGTAAGAATATTTTGATCAAATATTTTATACTGTTGGGCTTGATATTACTGATTCTAGACACTGTTTTGTCAGTGAGGTTAAAATAAAGGCAAGATGCAGTGAACAGTAGGGGTTTGGTTTGGGGTTTTTGTTTGGTTTTATTGGGGTTGTTTTCTTTTTAAGCTGTGGTGTTGCAGTTTTGGTAAAAGAGCTTGTAATGAACCATAGCATAAATGCTCTGTCCTGTGTGATACCTTATTTGACTTTTACACAACTACCTGCAACAGAAAGAAATAAAAATGGAAATGAGAGCCCCAGTCTTCCAAATACATAAGCCGGTATGTCGTTTTAATTGTCTGAATATAACTCTCTGTTCTGGTCAGCTGTGCGCTTCAGATGCTGCTGTCATGCTTTGGAAGTGGTGTAGCTGCTCAAGGGGCTGACGGGCTTTGCCAGTTCACAACAAAGCTGCTTTAATACTGATGGTGAAATGTTTCTGTTTCCAACATGTTAACAAATACATTGCGACTCCTCTTGCATCCTTGTTTTTCCTGAAGGAAGACCATAAAGTCTGGTCGCAACCCTTCAGCTTTTCCGATTTGTACATGCTGAGTATGTGAGAAGGCGACGTGGGTTTTGGGTGGCACCAGGCAACCTGCAGGCATGTTCCACGTCTGAGCAGTGGGACAAAATAGAAAATGAGCAGTGTGGGAATAAAAGTATTTTAATAGACTTCTGTCTTCTGCCAGCAGATGAGCAAACAGTATTGTATGTAGTATTTAATTTTTAGCTCTTCTTTCCAGAAACATTTTTATAAGTTTGACATTCAGTTGTTTTCTTTTATACAACTGCTATTTTTTAATGTATGATGAAAATTTCTCTTCGTTATGCCTGTATATACATTTATGCGTGACCCGCCAGCGTCAGCAAGCGGCACCGCCTGGCCGCCGCCCGCCGGGCCCGCGCCGCGCCGCGCCGCCCCGCCCCGCCCGCCCGCGTTGCCGGGGCAGCGGCGAGGCCGCCGCCATGAGCAGGAGGAGGCTGCAGCAGCTGGTGGACTCGCTGGGCCGATCCGCCAAGCACTGTGAGTGAGTCTGGGGGCCGATCCGCCGAGCACTGTCCGTGAGTCTGGGGGCGGCGGGCGCCCTGGCACGGCACACGGCCCCCGCGCCCGGCCCGGCCGCCTGAGCGGGGCGGTGGGTTGCGAGAGCCGTGCCTCCACCGCCGCCCGAGGGGCGTTCGCTGCTCCCGGCGGCCTCCCGTTGTCCCCTCTGCTCATTCTGTGGCCCTATTCACCACGCACCCCCCCCCAAGAGGGGCACTTCCCACCGCCCCCTTAGGAGCAGCGGGTATGGGGCGCAGGGGTGTGGGGCAGTCGGTTTAATGGGTAACACCCGAGGTGTCCGGGCCCTGTAGCTTCCCTGCGCCTGCCGTGTGTTTTTACCAAGTTATAAAAGACGTTCGTTTGTGTTTTGACTGGGCAGTTAATAAAAGAGAAGTGGAATGTCTGATCAAGCTTTTCGACACGCTGGTGGCCGAGTCCAGCAACCGCTTTGCTGCGGTCGGCTTTGACCGTAACATGTTCAGAGACACTCTGCACAGCGCGTTTGGCATGACGGATGACATGATCATGGACAGAGGTGAGACCGATAGGTCTAAAAAAGATGTCAGATTTTAGTTTTACATTGTTGACCCGATGAGCATGCCTAGGCAAAATAGTGCCGGCTCATCCCTCTAAGGGACAGCAAAGGAAGAGTTATGCTCAGGAGCTGCTGAGCAAAGGGTATCTTTTTTTTTTTTTTTTCCCTTTATGCGGAACAGTTTTTCCTTAGTTCAGGATACCTCACACTCTTGTACGAGGGAGGCCAGCCAGAGAGGCAGTGGTAGTACTATTCTGTGGCAGTTTCTATCCCAGTCACTGTAGTGTCGTGACAGAAGAGGGCAGCATGGTGTCACTTTCCTCTTTTCTCCGGTGTTTCCACCGGGAGCCGCAGTCACTGCTACTGGTGGACAGCTCTCTCTCCGGCTTAGAGGTCCCAGAGGGGCATTTCGTTAGAGTGGATAGCTTCTGGAATAGAGGTGCTGTGAACAGCACTGACGGGACTAGGCAGACAATACAGGGAGATGCGAGTAACGAGCCAAATAACCCCTTGAAAATATAGTGATTTCACAGAGAGCCACACTTAACGAGAGCCACACTTGCAGTTACCGTGAAAGTCGCATGAATGATCTCTGATGTACAGGTGTCTAGAGGAGGATGTGAGGAGGCATGAGTCTGCCATTCTTATCAGTCTCAGGCCACCAAGAGCCACCCCTTGGTTCAACTTTCTCCCGCTCTCTAGCAGGAGGGGTATTTAAATGCCATTTTATGCAACAAAGTCAAGTGTGTCTTGGAAAATGCCTTACACAGACACATTCATAAAAATTATTTTAATGCTTACATACAAGGGGGCTGATTTCAGTTGCAAAGGCAAAGCTATTGTTTTCCAATTCCAAAATGCATGGCTCTGCATGTAGAGGTGTTCCTGTAACCAACTTACTAATTAACATTCTAAAATATGAATTTGTGATAGATGTTCATTGATGCTTTGAATTGTATCTTGGATTTGAGGTACTATATTACAGGCTGTTAGGAATAGTGAAGCTGCAAGACTGAAACTTTCTGATTTCAGGGAAGGGAGAAGAAAAAATATCTTGGTACATGAAAGACAGGAGAAGGTTATTTTTCTTTGTATATTTAAAATATTTATGTATTGTTTCTAGGATTCCTTCCTCCAAGATTTTTCTGAGACAAAACCTAGTAATGAAAATCTTCTACATGCAAATATGCCTTAGTGTAAGGGATATTGGTTTATTTGGTTTATGTCTGCATGGAAGCATATCTCCTGTAGTTGTTTAAGTCAGGAAAGCAACAGATGAAACAAAATGTCTTATTCCAGGAGGATTCTGGAGTGGAAGATCAGTAGACTGAGGGTGAAATCCCCTTCATTGTTATGGCTTAGAAAGATTCAAGAAGGGTAATCATACCTTGAGGAAAGCAGAGAAACATCTTTAGAAAAAATACATTTTTATATTTTCACTGAATTTAAGAAAATACTTGTTTGTGTTTCCCTATTATATAAATTTAAAATGTATCTAATACACTTCTCAGTGTTCCGCACTTTTGATAGAGACAACGATAGCTGCATCAGTGTGGTGGAATGGGTGGAAGGCTTATCAGTATTTCTTCGGGGGACATTGGAAGAAAGGATTAAATGTAAGGTTCATCTGCATGCTACTACTTAGTAGCAATCATGGAATCTATGACTATTAAATTACACATTGCTTTTGTTATAATTTATTAGTTATTCTTACAAAGTATTTGGTAATTGAAGACTTTTCTTCTGTGTAGTTTAATGCAATGAAACTGAATACTGAGTGGCTTCTCTGAGACAGAGATTATTCTGTGTAAACTGCTGTTATCATAGCTGCCGCCTTATTTTGTTGCTGACAAAAACTAGCTCTTGAACCAAAGCTTGTTCTACAGCATACGGGTTTTTTGACAGAATATATGTTTTTGTATTCACACACAAAATTAGAAAGAAGCAGATGTAGCTCAAGGGTGATTTTGGCTGAATAAGAGAGTCTCAAACCAACCAAGCCCTGTGCCAGCGTTCATTTACTGGCACAATGGGGACACAGCAGCAGTTGCATTAATTCTAGCAGTTCTTCAGCCTGGAAGCATAGATGGAAAAACTGAGTCTGTTTGTAAGATGGTCATGAGAACCTCTGCAGTAATGATGGAGAAAGATAGGAGAGAAAAAATAGCAAGAACTCCAGAATTTTAAGAAGCAGGGGGAAAAAAGGGGGGGGGGGGGGATACGGTTGGGGGAAAGTATAACAGAGAAAGGAGAGTGACAGCATGTTGTTTCCATAGTTCCCAGTTTGCAGCATCAGCCATCCTTAATGCCCTATATAAATTCATCATAAAGCATTGCGCTGGAAGGTGGCCTGGGATGTAATTCAGTACATCAGTACAACCACAAGCAGTAAAATATGCAGCCCAGCTGTAAGCACTATAGAATATACTAGAGTGTAGTGATATACAGTGTTGTCTGTCATAAATGTATGCCAGTGCAATTTTTCAGTGTAGGCTTAGCCTTTAGCAGAAATAAACCTCTTGTGTTCCTAAACTGAAAGAGGTTTGTTTGTTTGTTTAAGTAAGTTTTGTGAAGGCGAGTAAAGTTTATTATGGTCATAGATTTCTGATTCCAGGGAGGTAGAAACAATTAGAAGATAAATTAGGCAGATACTCATACCTAAAATACTCTTACAGATATTTTCTCTTTGCATTAAGGGATACCTAGTTGTCTTTTCCATGCTAGTACAGCTCATTCTTCTTTTTCCTCTACTTTTCTAACTCAACTTCTGAAATAGCTAGGATGTGTTTTGTAGGTGCAAAGCCCTTCTGATATAGACAGCTGGTCCCCACCATGGGAAATTGGGCTTCTAAACCAGAACCTTGTTTATATTCTAAATTGACAATTTTAGAGAAGTTAAGATCTGTAAGTTACTATGGTTTCTGTGAACTGAAGATTACTTATTTGAGCAGAAATAGATTTTAACTATGAAGGGTAAATAGGCAATAATTGATTAGTATATGTATCAAAATGCAATACATATATTTCATATATAAATATTATATATGGTAAATGTGGCTCAATAGATATGCTGTACAACATCCAGTTCACATTTTCCGTCTATAGGTAACAGACAGCTTTAATGGTGTGTGATATAGCTTGTATGAACTTTAAATTGATTTATCTTTCAAAAAGACTGTTTTGAGGTTTACGACCTGAATGGTGATGGATACATTTCAAGAGAGGAAATGTTTCAAATGCTGAAAAACAGCCTTCTCAAACAACCATCAGAAGAAGATCCTGATGAGGGAATTAAGGATTTGGTAGACATAGCACTGAAGAAAATGGCAAGTACTTACTCATTGTGATACTTGACTGTCTTTCAAACATTCATTAACTGAACCTTAGAACATTCCTATGAGTTAACAAAATACTGTGTCTGATTTACAGTGGGATTCTGAGCCACGGAGTTAGTTATGTACTTGAGATAAACAGGTCTCCTAAGGAAAGGCAGAAATATAATCCAGATCTAATGAGTCCCAGTCCAGTATCCTCACAGGAAACTGTTAATTTATTATGTGAATGTATTATAAACTTTATGTATAAACTAGCGGGTGTATATGTGCATACACACATGTGCATGCCCAGTCAAAACAAAAGCCCAGTCAAAAGTGGAAAATTCAAAAGCGTAAGCTGCATTTATTCCAGTGTTAGGCATCTGCAGTAGCTTTATTATTAAGTACATTTGTATTTTATCCATTGATCATGAAATGTCTTTATCCAATTTATAGATACTATTAGAATAGTAACCTCAAGGTTATTCATGTAAAACTTGTGATACCGTGATTAATCTAGGATATCCAAATCAGCCAGGGACTGTTTTTCAACGTTTTCATCAAATCAAGAAATATAACCTCCCCTCCTATGGCGGTGTTCAAAAATCTCACTTAAAACCAGGTCTTGAATCCCAACTCTTTTTATTTAACCCCATCTTTTCTATTTCTCAAGCCCACCCCTTTTGCAGAACCGCAGCTGAAAGATCCATCTTACCTGTAGTTCTTGACAGTGCTGAGTCTACTCTCACACAGAAGGCAAACTATGACTCAGCAATTTGTTCATCTTTGGAGCACCTACATGCTCAGCTTCCCTGCAGGTTGCATCCAAAATGAACACCCTCATGTTCTGGGCAGTTGATACGTGGGCTATGCTAGTCCAAGCACAAGCACTATGCTCTAGACATAATGAATCTTCATATATGTAAGAACATACTATGAAATAATCATGTACATAATCCTGTTTCAGCTTTTCCACGAGAACTTAATAAAGTTCTGATACGTGGTTGAAGAATGTCCAGATCTGATTTGGCTGCTGGGCAGTTGTCTGAGTAGGATATTGCTGCCCATCTCAAATAACTAAACTAATTATTAGATACCCAAAAATGTATTTGTGGAGTCTGTCACTCAAAGAAGAAAAAACTACTCTTTGAGCAATTGCCTGTAGGTACAACTGCATTGTGACTAAGCATACGTCCAGTCCCATGATAACTGTTTTCATACATAATGTGTGAATGCATTTGTAATGAACATGTTCATGCCCTGCTCTCCCTTGTGCTGAGGAGTGTAAAAGGTAGAGGGTACCTGGCCACTTCTGTTTATCTTAAGCATCCAGTGGCAGGTTTTCCTGTCCAGGAATCTCTCTGTCTACATAGCTCCTTGCCTCTGCTTTTCTGGCCATTAGAACCTGTGCTCCCTGCATGTTCACCAGCTATCATGGTTCCATGGCTTGATCTTCAGAAGTTTTGATTTGGCCCTGTGCCTTGAACACTAGTCATATCCACCCATCAATCTTCACTTAAAACCTTTATTTTATATGGTTTAAACAACTACTTATGCTCACCCTTAGTGTTTGTTGGTGTTTTAAGCTGCCACATCAGTAGAAATAGGTTTTCAAATTGCAGAAATACTAAAAACACAAGGATGCTTTTTCCACCCCCAGAGGAATATTCTGCTATGCTGAGATTCTGCAGTACGAAAGAAGTGGGCTGGCATCAGCATACCCCACCATATGCTTCTGGGTGCTGTATGTGAAAAAGACAGGGCAGAAGTATGCCCACTATGCAAACCACTAGGGTAAAGTATTTCCAGCCTCATGAATAGGGTGTAGGTACACTCATGTTGTAAATACATACACAGAATGTATATGTATACATATACATACATATACAGGATGTATTTGAAGTCTCCTACTTTTAAGTTGTCTCAGTGGAACTGTGCTTGAGATTTGTCCATGCAATTCTCGCCTCAGCCTCTTCCCGTGTTAAAGTTTTGCCTTCTCTGGAATTCTGTTAACAAAGCCGTATGAGATAGTTGAGCTTGCTCCACCTTTTATGCCTTAGGTAGAGGCAAATGATACAGCTCTTGTCTGAGCAGAGACTGACGGCCCAAAGAAAATTATTTGTCTATACACTCAAACTAAAAATAGAATCCATGTGAATAAAATGTGGGTGAAATAAAAAGACAGTTACTACAAGTGACTTTTGCTGAAGAGTTCCCTTCCTTTTGTAGGACTATGATCATGATGGCAAGCTTTCTTTTATGGACTTTGAAAAAGCAGTCAGAGATGAAAATCTTCTCTTAGAAGCCTTTGGACCATGTTTGCCAGACATAAAGGTACATCAACCTTGAGTTTAAAAAAAATGTGCAAATACTTTCTGTACTATTGTTAAGGAGATGTATGTGGTATTAACTGTCATTACATGGGGCCTGCTGAAGTCAGCTGATAAATGCTTCAGTTGAGCTACGCGTGTGCTGAGTTCGTATCTACCTTTCACAGCGCCCATGTTTCCTTGTACAGTCAAACACTGGTACCAGAGAATATAAGAACACACTGTTACTCAACGTTTGTCTGCCCTGGGGCAGCAATATAATGAATGATCCTCAGTGAGCACCCGCTCAGAAAATGAGACCATTCTCTTGAATTCTTTATCTGAAAGCTCTCCAGGAATACAACTTTTATTTTTCTTTCTTCAGTGCCACTGGCAACACTGCCATCACCTCCCTTATAGCTTCTTTTGGGAGAGGCTGGTAACTTTCTGAAAAAAATACCTCAAGTGTTCTTCATCTCAGAGTGTGGCACTGCTGTTTTTTAATTACATCTAACTGGGCTTTATTTATTAGCAATATATCTAATTCAATTCAGAATTCTTTTTTTTTTTTGGTTTTTTGAAGATGGTAATTTAGAACATGCTCATTTCCTCAGTGTTAAGTTCAACTGTGGAGAGCATTTCTGCTCTATAATAAAGAATATTTTTTTTCCTAATCCAATAATCATTATTCTATTTGAACTATGTGTCATTTTTAAATCCTGAAAGTTGTGCCTTCATAGAAATGGAAAAACAAAATTCTGAAATACATGCAGTGGTTCCTAGAAACAGAAAAGTTGTGTAAGACTGCCAGAAACACGGCAAGTTTTCATTTGCTGGAAACCTACACTTCCTGCCAGCTCACCTACCTGGTAGGCTGGAGGAGAGGAAGAAAGAGTCTTGTAGCCATGATTGCAGACTGTATTATATCACATCTGCTGCAAAACAGCTGTTCCCAAAATGCCAGACTTCTCCTGGCAGGCTGTCACAAGACTTTCAAGGGTTTGGGAAAACCCAGGTCAGTATTCTGGTTTTTACACCAGCGAAAAGGTTTTAAAAAGTTTCTGAACAAAATTATGTTCACTAATCGGCATAGAAAAATGACTTGCTTTCTGTCAGTGTTGGTGATAAAGCAGGTACACAATTCAGGCTAATCATGGCAAGAGGTGGAAAACTCGGCTTGTTTCTTGCTTACAGTATTTGTGCCCTCTGTTCTGTACCATATCCAACTGTTGCCTTTTTACTAGGTCTCTAGTTTCACTGTTAAAAGAGAACTCTATTTACATGTCCTTGCAAGACCTAAAAGGAATAAATAAATTTTGGCTATGAGCTTTACATGAAGAAAACCCGTAATTTACTAGATTTCCTAGTGGGGTTATGCTGGGGAATTTTAATTGTACCCCTTGAAACACATTAAACAGTTATATTAAATAAATTTTTTAAAAAATATAATTAACAACTTAAGGGACAGAGTCCTGCCACCATAAGCAGTTCTGCAAGGAGTCTGCAAAGATGTGGCACGAGCCAATTCCTTACATACACTTGCACCAGCACCAATCCTGTGAGTGCCAGCATGGGGTACCTTAGCCCAGCATTGTGTTCACCCCCCCAGTGCCAGTTCTGCTTCCCAAAAGTGGCCCCTGAGCGCTCCCACTCCAGGACTGTTACAACACAATGCTGCAGATATTTCTTATCACCAAGGGAAATTTCACTCCTGTACATTAAGTCATCTCAGGCTCTGGCATTCCTGCTTCCACCCAGTTTAACTCATTCTGCAGCTAGGCCTTCTTGCCCTCCGTGCCCAGATCACTCCTTGGTCACACATTACCACTGCTGAGCAGTTACAATTTGAATTTCCCCTTCAGCTATAACTTTGAATGTTCTGACTGGTCTCTTGGTGATGACATCATAAATGCTATGGAATTTACCTTTTCTAAGCTAAAAAGCAAGAGGTAGCCTAAGTGTAAGGACTGTCACTGCTTATACATTACATTTTAGCATCTTTTCCGATTAAATTTCAATCCTTTAGTTAACTGAAAATGAACTTTTTTTTTTTTTTTTTTTTTTTTTTTAAAAAACAGAGCAGCATGGCATTTGAACAGAAAACTTTCCGGGAAACTCGTAAACTGTAACTCCAAGTGGAATACTATTGTAAGAAGGTTTTTCTTCACCATTCTTCATGGTATAGTAAAAATAGGAGCAATTTGAAACTATTACAAAGTTTCAGTATTCCTTTACTGTAAAAGCTACTGAATAAATAGAATTTACTTGTGTTACTCTACCTACATACAGTTCTTCAGTGAGTTATGAAATATGTTATAGTATGAGGTACACAGGACAAGATTGCAACAATAATATATTATACTGGTTTGTTCATTCCAAGAAACAAATTGATACAATTTTTGACAGGGAATTGCTTGGAAATACAGTATAAAATAGTTTTATTTTTAACATAAAAAAATAAGTATTTTAAATTATATCCTTTACAAAAAGGACTGTTGGAAGATGGTGCCAGCAGTATCTATATTCTTCTTCTCTGCTTTACAAGTGGTTTGGCTGAGCTATGCTCTGGCTTTTCCACAGATGTTCTTGAAACAGAATCTGCTACCTAAATTGGGGGGAGAAAAAATCTTAGTAAACTGTAACCACTCCTTTTTTATGCTAGTTTTAGAGTAAGGCCATGTCTCCAATATTTGAGTATTGGGAGGGATGTATTACTATAATCACACTTGTATTGAATTTTCCTGCAGGAAAAGGGAAAAAGTTAACACCAAAGGCAGCATTAAACACAAGAGGTAAAACTAGAAAACAGAAGTGTTAGCAGTACTATTTTTGTATTTTAACCACACAAACCAATTTCAGATACTCAATGATAGAGTGTTACATCTCTTATCACCCCTCTCCCTATCAGAGCTGTTCTCAAAGTAAGGTGTAGTATGCTTTTTAAACTCTGGTATTCCAGGAAGAAGAGGGAAGGGAAAGGAAAAACATTGTGTTTTCACACATATTTTAGAAATGTATTTAATGTAAGGGGTACTTATGTATCAAGTTGACTGGAGATAAGCTCTTTCAAATCAGTCTAGTTAGTCATAGTCAAGGGAGCTTTTTCATATCTTAATTTAAATGGAAACATATATCAGGAGTGTTTGACCTGCTAATTGATTAATATCCTCCATAAAAGGTTATATAGGTTAAGACATGCTTCTCAGCATGGTTCTGTACATCTTTTAATGCCATAAGTAGTGTTGGAGTTTTACATTGAACTCTGACTTCGTTATTTTTCACTGCCTTTCAATCAGAAACCAGATACAAGTACCACACTGGAGTCAGCAGGACTACCTCCAAAGTTGTTATGCCTGCCCACATGGGGAAAAAAAAAAAAAAAAGTGTCATTTACTAAAAATCATTTAGGACCATGCACTGACATTTATACTTGCTGAAGTTTAGTGTAAGAGGTATGGAGTAGAATGGCCTGCAATATTCTGCATTATGAAAGAGTTAAGTAGTAAGAACACTAGCTTTAAGTGGCAAATAAACTGGTAATACTGAATAAATGTTGAATTAAGTTATCTTAGGGTCTCTATTTTTATGGATAACAAGCACATCATATATATGTTTGAAAATGAAAATATCAGAACTTTCAGAATCCATACCTCTTTCAGTTTATTTCGAATTAATGTAGCAGAAGCATTCAATGAATCATCATCCATATCCACTTTAGGTATTTCTGGTAGCTGTGGACCAATAATGACTTCAGTATAGTCTGCACTTGTTCCAATGAGGGAAAACTTGTTACCTTCTTCTCTCTTCCTCTTACGTTCTTGCAGGTGAGTTGTACGAGGCATAAACCTATCAATTCCATTATCAATTGGAACTATTCTTTGCTGTATTAAAGGAGTTGGTGGAGTACATCTTCCCGGCTGTACATTTAGAGTTAGGGATGTGCTTTGACCAGAGTACTCAGAATTTTCAGCACAATTGTCATCATACTGGGGAAGCGTCAACAGGCTCTGATTATGATTCCCAGATGGATATCCTGTGTTTTGGGATACCCTGTGAGAACTTGTAAAGCAGGATGTGTCCCAGTTACCAGTTGTACATGACCCTGGTGTACTCCACGGACAGTCAGAGTTCTTTGAGACAGTCTTCTCAGGCCCCTCTACTTTCTTTAACACAAAGCAATCTTTAAAACAACAAAAAAGTAGCTTCACTATTTCATGTCATTATTAGTTCTAACACATAAGAAAAAACATTTAATACAATTACAGAAGCAATACCAGTGATACTTCATTCCCAGCCACCTTTCTGTGATTCTTTTTTCCTAAGGGGCACCTTTCAAACTAAACTTTTTCAGCCTAGTCCCTCTGCTGGTTTGTGAGGAATGCCTGAGCAGAATTATTTCAGCAGTTTTGAGAACATGAGGAAAATATTTCTAATGTTGCAAATCCATGATTTTTACCTCCAGTTATGATTTCAAGAAGGATAGGCTGTCTTGCAACATTAAAAACACCCAGGTGTTTTGATGTTAAAATCAGTGTGTTTACTCCCTTTAAATATCCTCATGCAATGAATAATGATATCAAAGTACATAAGCACAAGAAAGGAGAAGCCTGTGCTTGGCCATTTGCTTATTTCTCAGCTTGCCCAGCCTTCAGTGCTGCCTGGGAACTCTGCAGTACAGTAGCCTTTGTAAACCCAGTCCGTTCTTAGCATTCCTCCAGTGTCGATATGTATGCTGGAGAAATTTTTTGTTGAAGGTTCTGGTATAGTCACCTTTCTTACAAACTCTCCCTTTGGGCATGCCTGAACAAGCTGGAACAAGAGTGAAAAGATGATCCCAAATTTCCTGCCAGTGCTTGAAATTTCTGATAACATTTTGAAAACAAAACAAAAAGAGAAGGAAATACTTCATTATTAAAGCTTAAGCATTTCTTTATTTTAGTCTTCACCAGAAGTGGAAAGTTGCTTTGAAAAGGATACAGCCCTCTAAATATTGAAAGATGTCTCCATTCTGCTGCAAACGTACTTAAAATGCATCTTCAAAACAGCCAGATACCAAGCATTTTCTTTAATGGGCACTTTAACCAAAACCCCACCCACCACTGAAGTTAGATATTAAGAGAAAATGTAATTACAAACCTCTTTGATTTGTTGCTTTTGCTATATACTTCCTTCTATCCTGCAACTTCTCCCTAGTTTCTTGGACTGTTTCAAATTCTGGAGCGTAGCAAACATGCAGCAAACTACCAAAGAAACTTCGTTCATCCATTTTTTTCTTGGCCACCCTGAGGGGAATTACATTGTATTGGCAAAACTGAGGATTTTACTTCAACTCTCTAGAATCTTAAGAGATTGTAAATAAAGAAGGTGTAAAAGATTAAGACAGCAAGAGGCAGATATTGCCCTGTCCAATACCTTGCACATTGCAGTTTTTGGAATTTTATAAGATAAACTTCAGTAAATTGCTCTGCTGGATATTCATCTAGAGCATGATACTCTTCAATGGCACCATATAATGCAAATTGTTCAACTAATTCCTTCATAACACCTAATGCAGGAACTCCTTGTATTAGTAAGTAACGAGATTCCAAGTTGATAGTATAAACCTGTGGAAAAAAAAATAATAACAGAGTATTCTAAAATGTTCACATTATTGCTTTACTGCAAAAGTAAGGAATTTTCTCTGTGTTTTCTGTTGTTCCTCAAATCCTCTGAGGATGCTGAAAATCCCTCTGTACTCTATTTTTACTTTGGACTCCTGCAGGAGCAGTAAGTGCAGAGTTATCTGAGACCTCTTCATCACCGAGCAGGAACTGAACTCAAGCTTCTTACTCAAAAGTAGAACACAAATTAAGAGTTGACTCTTCTGCACCAGGTCAGAGTACTGCCATTTGCTGACTAAAATCTCAAAGTCTCTGGCCAATTTCCTTGCAAGACTGACTAGTAACCAGTTAACATGAGGCACTGTCAAAATAAAGGAAACACCACTGTAAAACCTGTCTTGTTTACAGGCAGAGAGGCTATGCAGGTAAAATGCAGGAAGGAAAAAAAAAGTACCACGATTTCTTGGGGCAGATCATGTGTGCGCAAAGCTGACCCCCACCTCCTCGCTACAGTGATCAAACAGCATATGTTTTTAAGACAGACAGGTACAAGTAAGATGCTGAGAGAAGCAACGTCTTCCCCCGCAGGTTAAAAACCAAACAAAGTACTCTTTTCTGCTTTGTGTAATGACTGTCGCATAACACAGACTCTAAGGAAAGTTCTGTGACAGATCATAACATACAACAGGTAGCCAAACCACAAGATCAAAGGGAATTCATTCTGATTTGTTAAAAAAACATTTAGATTGCATGAGCTACACATCCTTCTCAAAAACCAGCAAATGCAGGACAAAGAGGGAACCACTCGGGTAACCAGCCCTCAAACGTCCATCATAAAAGATACTCTCTGCAAATAGGTCACACAAATTGTTCTTGTGATGGCAGCTTACTCCTACCTGCTCTCTTTCTGACATCAGCCCTAGAAGGTGCCTTTACAGCACACTGTACGTTAAGTGCACACATAAAAAGCAAATCCAGCATTTTTGCTGCTGCAACGAGAAGTTCTTGCTATGCAACAGGCAAGGCCCACGATGCGTGGCCTTCCCCTCGTCCCCCCAGGAGCTGCTGGACACCAGAGCTTAAGTACAAAAGCAGCCTGGTGCAAACGAGGCCTGCCGGGTCCAGTGGCACCGCGTACCCAACTGCGTGTTGGCTAACAACAGCAACACCCAGCTCCGCAAGTCTCCTTGCGCTGCTCTTAACCATTAGGTTTATATTTTGCACACAACTAGCCTACTTGTGCTACATGCGTTTCTAAGTGATTAATTTCCTAAATGCAACGTGGGAGTCACTAGATTTACCAGACCGAACTCCAGCTATTCCTTCCGGTGTTACTGCCTGCCTGAGCCCACGCCCCGATGCACCTCAGCAGCAAGGAGAGAAGAAGAGGAACCGGGAAACATCCAGAAGGCGACAAGTACTAATAAAAGCGACCAGGCGGCGACGCAGCTGCAGCTGGAGGAACGCGGGGAGCTCGGCTGGTGAGCCCCCTCTCCCCGAGAAGCCGCGGCCAATAATCCCGGCCGCGAGCCGGGCTCCTGCAGCCCCGCCCGCAGCCCGCTCCAGCGCCGCCCGCCAGCACCGAGGACGCGGCGCTCCGGGACCGGGGCCGCCCCGCTCGGGTCCCGCACGGGCAGATCCGCGCCGCGGCCCCGCCAGCAGCCCCCGGCCGCCCCCCCAGGGGAAGCGGCCCTACCACGGGCCCCGGCCCGCGGAAGGCCCAGGCCGGTCCCACCTTCACGGCGCGCGGCCTCCGCCCTTCCCGGTACTTGGCGCGCGACTCGCAGACCCCCAGCTGCGCGTGGTGCTTGCAGGCATCGCCCAGCCCGCCGCCGCCGGTACTACTGCTGCCGCCGGCCGCCATCTTCCCATCACCCGCCGCGCCCGGCCTAGGCAGCTCTAGCTGCTTGCCGAGAGAACAGCCAATCACGCAACGGACAGAACTCTCATTGGCTCCTACTGAAGCGGAAATCGATGGTGTCGATAAACCAGACAGAAAGAACCGAAGCCCTCGATAGAGAAGCCAATCAGAGGCAGGGAATGGGTATATGCCGCGCCCGCATTGGCCGCAAGTGGGTCATACCATTGTCTCGGGGGTGACAGGGGGGAGAAGGGGGGATTTCGGGAAGGCCTGGCTCGCCCGCCTCCGAGTAGGCAGCTCTCTGCGAGGGCGGAGCGGGCGCGCAGTGGCGCCGGGCTGCGGGGCCCGGCCCGGCCGGCCGCCGGCATGTGGGGCAGCGGCAATCCCGGCGGAGGGGGAGCTGGAGCCGCCGCGGTGACGGTCGTCCTGAGCAGGACCCGGGACTGCTTCCTGCACTTGCCTCCCGTGCTGGCCTCTCGCCTCCGCCTGCAGCAGGTACCGGGTCGGCTCCACTCGGGGCCTGGGCGGAGGGATGCCTCAGTCAGAGAGGATTGTGGGAGAGCACCGTCTTCCCCCCCCTCCCCGGCATCCCGTTGCTATGGTGACACGAAGAACCCTCCTCCCTCCCGTCACGCGTCAGCCCTCCCCGCCGCGGTGTCGCTATGGTGACAGAGCGCGCGAGCCTCCCCACGCAGGTGGGGGACCCCCTCACGGAGACGCAGCTGCTGTGTGGCCATAGCAACGGGCAGCCCCGCCCCTTGGCCCCGCGGCGCCTCACAGCGGGACCCCCTGCGCCGCCCCCGCCGCTCTGGTGGCCGGGCCCCGCGGCAGCGGCCGCGGTTTGCCATCCCTTCTTCTTAATAAAATGCGGAAACGACCGGAATTTCTCTCCCAACGCAGTCTTGCACTGTTGGCATCTGCGTCGCTCTCAGTAGCGTGTGTTTTATACCAGTTTTCACAGTAACTCGCCAGCATTACCTGAATAAGGTGTAAATGAATCTTTAAGGTAGGAGGTAAGTTGGTGAATCCAAGCAGAGTCGTAATTCTTGGTGTACATAAATCTGTCACTATATATTCCTGTATAGAAAGGGACTCCTGTCGTGCAAAGTCCTATTAAGTGCATGGATCAGTTGCAGGAAGCGCACCTTAGAGTTTAAATAACACCTCACACATGAAAACACGAGCAAGGCCTGCGTGCATCCCCTGTGCGAGGAACATGAGAATTAAGCATCTGATAGCAGGACAGGATGAAAAATGGCAAGAATGAGTGGGTGAAGAGGAGGAGATGGGAGCGAAGCTCGGGAGTGGAGATGGCGGCCGCAGTCCTGGCAAAGCACCTCTCGGCCAGGCTGGCCTCACCCAGCGTGTGTAACCTGCTAGTTTCCCAAGGCCAAAAAAGGACATTTCACAAAAGCAAAATCATCTGGACTTGTAAAAACCTGCTCTTTTTTCTTTGGGGTAGTAGAAGGAGGTTGGTGGTGTTGCAAGAAATCCGGTATAAATGTTAGCTTCATTTTTCCTACGGTTTCTAGATGTTTTACAAATTTGCTGGCAAGAGAGAGGAAAAAGGAGTGTAATTGCTTTGAAGTCTTGTAGCGTCATTCTGTACATAGTTGGTTATGGTGGGCTCCTGCTTTTACTTAAAATGATCTGCAAAATGAAAGTATATAATCTCTGAAATCTTGATAGAAATAGCATATTAAATGCAAACTCTTGAATAAAAATGTTAAAACGGGGATAAATAATTATGTTAAGAGATTACACTGAGTAAATCATATAAAAACTTAAATGGAATTGAAAGCTAAATCTAATTGCAGAAGGTATTAGATAAGTGGGTGATAAAATGGTTTATGGAAGTCAACGTTGTGTGAAGATTAAGACACTCGGGGAGAGGCTTTATCTGTGTGAATACAGGGAAGAGCTGTAAATTAAATATTACATTTGGTAAAAGGATCTTGGAAACATTGTAGATATCGTTATCCCACAAGTGTGAGGTTGTTTACCCAGTTTGCGAGATGCCGGTATACACACAGGGCAGAAGTATTTTATTTCATGTCTGCGCAGAGATGGGTGCTAGGTGGTAGCTCCACAAAGCTAGCACAAAGTTCAGTCATACAGGTACAGTATTTATACAGTCTAGTTATGCATATGCATAAGTAATTACACAAAGCAGTTTTCTATTGCTCTACATTTCTCTTATTTCAACTTAAAGCTACAGTGCTACTTTAATATTCTGTGCATGCTCAAAGGTGAGGGGTCTCTGCTTGGGCCAGGGTCTCCAGCTCGAGGGCTGTGACTTTTAGTATTATAATGAGGATAGTTCGTGTGAGGGTGCTTCTTATCACACTTCTACTAGTTGTTTCAGATAGTTCCCAAAACATCTTAATTAGCTTACATATTTCTCCAGGTTGTGCTTTACTCCCAAGGACAGTAATTCTTGTTTAGACGTTCAGCTTTCCAGCCTGAATCCGCCTTATCAACTTTACGTAAGCCCTGGCCTTCCTCCAGCTCCTGTTAGACTATGCTGTTAGACTACAATTACCCCCTTATAGACTATGAGACTTTTCTTCATGGTCCTCATATCTCTCATTATTAGTTCTCATTAATAACTTGTGCAATTAGTCATCTAACACATTTTAAGGCACAACTAACAACAATACAGATTATTATCGTGATGAGTACTATTATAATTATCGTTTGAAGTAAACTTACCAACCATCCAGTTAGGGAGAATCCAAAGTGGTTTGAATGAAATGAAAATGTTTTCAGAGTTTACCAAAAAGTCAAATAATATTTAAAATTATTAGGATACAGTTGAGAACAAAACAGAAACATCACTATGTTAACAAGTAAATCTGTGGTATATCTACAGTGTACATTGTCTTGGTCACTTGATTTTCATAAAAATAGTAATTTTGTGAAAAAAAAAATACAGAAAATGTCAGTTGAGTGATACAATGTAGGATATAATCTCTTTATATGGAAACTGACTGAATATATTAAGATTCTTCAGTTTGGAATCGGAATAGCTGAGCGGTTCTGAAACAGATTGATAAAATCACTTTGGTCTGAGTTTGTGTGACTTGTGACTTAGTTTACACATTCCCCAGCTCATGAGAGCACTCTTGGAGTCCATGCGAATGTTAAAATGCATGTGAAGTTTAAGCATATGCTTATGTTTCTTCCTCATTTGGGAAACAGAAATATGGAGATTATACATTTCTGTAATACAGAAATGCATTTATCAGTTTCTGTAAGTTATACATTTCTGTAATATATTTGTTTGATAGAGTATATTACAGAAGGGAAGAGGAATTATTTCCCTTACTTAAAAATAGTCCATAAAAATTAAAAGCTGTTTAAAAATTGAAACCAACATGCACTTCTATGTTGAGAGTTGTGCAGATAGGTAACATGGAGAAGAATTCTAAGGAAGGTCTTGGTTATTAAGAAGTTGGTCAGTCTGTCACAATTAAAAAAAAAAATCTGTCATTGCTAACAGAAACACCATTTACTAACATGTAAACACTGCAAGTTATTGTTAGGGAATATTAATTAAAATAGGGCATGTAAAATCCAGAAAATATTTTTCATTCCTTTGATCTCTCTAATCAAATACAGTTTAGGTTGACTAATAGTCATCTTATTTAGCTTGTTTGGTGTTAATTTATTTTATTTCTTTGAAACTCATAGGGCCAAGCTGTGAAAGTATCCTGTGGTCATCAGCCTATATTTTTGAGCTGGATGGAAATCAGGCATCGAGGTCACCAAGGTGAAAATATTGCAGAGATTAACAGACATTTAGCAGAGAAACTTGGCATTACAGATGGAGAACAGGTTTGAAATGCAATCTTTTTTTCTTATTTAAATAAAGAGTGTATTGCAAGATACCTGAAAAAGTATTAATGTACAAGTTAGCTATGAACTTCTTGTTTCATGTATTTAGACAGTTACTTCATTTATATCTGCTCATAGGAGAAAGTAATCATCATGAAACGTCTCAAACATGAAAAGATTTGCTCATTAAATCATAGAAATCATTAAATCAATAGAAATGTATTACCCTACACAGTGTTACTGTGTAGTATATTCATATCTGCCTATTCTCTCATATAGAAAATCTTATTCAGCGTAACAGAAGACATCAAAGAATGTGGCTCAAAGCAGTGTATTATCTTACCTTGTTTACTTTTTTAGCATATTCTGTCTAGAAATGATGTATATATTTGCAGAACTTTACAATTTACTAGTTCAGTGGCAAGGTAACTACCCTTTTTTGTTCTAGCAATTAATAGCCTTCAACAGAAAAACAATTGACAAAGGAAACCTAAGAAAACCTCACCCAGCTGTTGCCTGGAAATAATCATCTGTACAATCAAATGAATAAATGAATAATTAGGTAGTTTCACCATTGTTTTGCATTCAGGAATTGCATGTTTGCTGTGTTTCATAATAACGTGCTCTTCTATTTACCATGTTGGGGAAAAGATATTCCTCTCAACTTTTGCTTCAAACTGAGGACCTAGAGGAATTTAAAATCAATTATTACTTTTATAAAAGCTGACCTGAAATAAATCTCTCAGAGGACAGGTAACTAGTTTTATCTCAAGAGAAATTTAATGACATTTATTTTGAAATGTATGACATGATGTTGTTTGAAAATTGTTACTTTTTGTCAAATGGAACCTTTAGTAAAAATTAACTTTTGAAATATATGTTTAATGCTTTCTGGAAAGCCTAAGCCACAATAGCTTTTATCATTCCGCCTGGTACACAGGACCTTAAAACTGTTCTGTGGAAGTGGGGCTGCTTCCTGTGAAACCATTCGTAAAGGAGCTGATTTTGCTTTTGTATTGTACTTTTTCCTCATTTCTTCATCTGTTTCTGCCTTATCTAAATTTGTGCACAATTTGATGATTTTTTTCAGCATTCTAGAGTCCAGGACATTTAAAAATAAAAATTAAAAAATGCAAAGACAGTTATGTGATCAATATGCATTAAAAATTGATTGTTTGTTGTCAGCTGATAAAGCTCTTGATGCTTTTCACATTCCCTTCCGTTCACAGTGCGTTGAAGTCCCCAGGCATGCCCAATGCAATCCATTTCCAATATGTTGAACATCCATTTTCTGCTTATGAACTACCTAGTGTCATTAAGAAGATGTATGTTCAAAGTAGTGAAAATGTATCATGAAAGAGATGTCAGTTTTCTAGTTGAATTAAAGACGGAGCTTTTCTGTGTTTAAATATAAGAAAAATATTTTGAAATGGTGTTACTTTTGCCAGGTATTTCTTGAACCCTGTTCCTACGTCTCCTCCTGTCAGCAAGTAGAAGTGGAACCACTCTCAACAGATGATTGGGAAATTCTGGTAATAAAACCTTTTGCCCTGTTCACATCCTTTTCTTACAGATAACAGAGATTTTTACACAAGCAGTTTTTTGCACAATGCCCCATTCTTTTCAGCCCCTAAGGAAACACTAAATGTGGTGGGGTTTAATTGTATTTTATATTTCAAATGGTGTTTTAGAAAGAGACATAGAGTTTTTATCTTCAAACAAATGTTAAAAATGTATGCAGTATTTAGTTCATAATGATATCACATTTTCCCAGGAACTGCATGCTTCCTCTCTTGAAAAACATCTTCTTGACCAGATTCGAGTAGTGTTTCCAAAAGCCATCTTTCCTGTATGGGTTGAACAGCACACTCACGTTTACATCAAAATCGGTAAGCAACAGTGAAGGTTCATGTGGCACCTTGAGTAAGCTGTTTTGCAAGAGTGGATGCGTTCATTGACCTGCTTTGTTCATACTCAGGTACACTTACGCCAGCAGCCCCCTATGGGAGATTAGAGCCGTGCACGGAGCTTCTGATACTTCCCAAAACACGCGAACTTGAGGAAAATATCACCAGCACGCCTTCCACAGAAAGTGACATCTTGCTCAAAAGTTTTGTGAAAAATAACATGGAGCAAGAAGAAACAGTAAAGGATCCTTTTGCCAAACAACCTTACTTAAAGCCAGGAGTCCTTGAACAGAGTAAGGCTGATGCAAACATGACATTTGACTCAAACGTTCTCCCAAATATATGGAATTTCATAGGGAGCATTTTCTCTCATACATCTGAGCAGAAACAAAAGACTTTGTGTGATAAAGATGAAATGAGCACCTTCAAAGACAAGCTGCTGAACCTAATTCACATGGATTCCATTTTTAGAGTATGTCAGTCCCAGCCTCCCAGCGTACAGAATGCGTCTGCCACTCACGCATTTCTGAAATGCAATGCTATTCATGTTTTTCCATGGAATTTAGAATTTATTGATTTGGATCCAAATCCTGTAGTATCTTATGGGAAAATTAATGAGCTGCTTTCCCCAAGACAGCGTCATCAAGAAGCAAAGCAAAATCTGCCATTTGAAAAGCAAAAGCATTTGACTAGTACGCAAGACAAAAATCATTCTAATTCTAATAGCAGTCAAGCATCCAGTGAGGGATCTGTTGTTCAAATCGTTTGGAACGGATTTGAAGACCTAAAGAGTGTCATAGAGTATGGCCACAGTGGGGAAGCCCTACATGCTGGAAGAGTTTGGGTCAGTTTGAGCACACTATCTTTTGGACTTTTTGTTGGATAATATTTTCTATTGGATAATTGTGGAACTGGCTAATTAACATGCAGGTTTGGGATATAGACTTTGTGTTAAGCTCTCAAGCAGAGTATGCTAGAACCAAGTAATATTTACTAGAGCTGTGCTTTGCTAAGCTGTCTCATTCTGGACTATGCTATTTAGCATCATCCTCAAAGATGTACGGTGTACTCTGGGTTTCTGCACCCTTAGCATTTTTGCACCAAATGGGGAAAATTCTTCAGTGTTTCTGGAGGGAATGCATGCTTTCTTCAAAATTTGTTGGTAGCCACTGCATACATGAGAATGTGAAAGTATCTACTTACATACATTCAGTACTGCATAATGAGATTCTTTTCATCAGTTATCACCTTAAAATGTGCTTTGGACTCTAGGTGTCCTTAAACTGTAAAGTAATGGGATCACATATCCTAGTGCTACACGATGTTTGCAGGTGCTTTTATGTACTCTTTAAAATAAATCTTAACAAAAATAATATCAAATAACTAGCTTTTATATAATTTAAACTATTTTAGTTTTTATATACTATTTTGCAAGGTGCCACAAGTCCGAGTGTGCAGACAGTGATATTTCAGCTTATTCTGATAGAACTACAGCCTGCTTATGTTCTTTCTTTCCTGGAAGCACATGTGGGATCAGCAAAAATAGATAAAATGCACTCCAAATTACCATTTGACTATTTTGACATAATATACTTCTCACCATTCACTTATTTTTTTGTTGAGAATGAGAGCAAGAGCCTGCAGTGGTTGTTCCCACTAAATCTTTTGAAGGACGTAACAATGTTCCAAATGCCAACAACCATAAAGTCTTTCAGACTTAATAAACATTCATGAGATGTTTTCAATTTGGATATACATTTAAAATAGCACAGAATATTTGAAAACTAGTTTCCTTTTTAAAGGGGTAAACTGACTAGTACAATTCAGGGAAACTGGATTTTCTCTCTCTGTGCTGCAGATGTGCTTAGTTCTGATCAGTATAACGGCCTATTTATATTTACCTGCCCATGTAAAATTAATTTTAATCAGCAAATGAAAGTAGAGTTGTTGTTTTTCTCCTATACTAAAAGCATGCTTACAACGTTCTAAGAATTCCTCCTAATTCTTCTTTTTCAACCTTTTGATTTTTATTTAAAGAAGTTAGTAGATGGTCAGCTATAGTGAGCACTTTCACAAATAGGATTAAAGTCAATTAGAAGTGTGCGTGAGGGAACAAGATTTGGATACCACTATCCATTTTATGGTTTCTGTCTTAATTCTCTTGCAGATTACAACCAATAAACAGATCGATGATCAAATGTAGAGGTTCTGTTAGTGATGAAGAAACTGATGTTGTACTATATATGCAATGTTATAACTGTTTTACTTTCTGATATTTCATTTTTATTTGCTTTTATTTTAAATATTTCAGATTCCAGATGGTCTGAGAAAAAAACTACGTATCAAAATACATTCAACAGTCCGAATTAAGTCAGTTGAATCTACTCCTAAAATTCCTGTATCTCTTAGACTGCAACCCAAACAGAACTTAGTGAGTTGATATTCTTGGTCACATACTTGTTCGTATATTGGATACTGATAATGTTGCTCTAGTCAAGGTTGGGGTTTTTTCAATGTTTATTTGTTTTCATTTGTTAGATGATAGTTTAGAAGTTGTTATCATGACATCATTCCAAGGAATTTGGAATGATGATATGACATCCTTCCAAAGGAATTTCTTTTTTGAATAATTCCTTGCTTTTTCTTTTTACTATGTAAGTCATTTAAATTAAGATGCTATGATCCATATAAACAAGGCTTATCTAGTAATACTATTTTGTATTTTGATCAATGATACTGTAAACATCAAGCCATTGAATTTTGTTTTGCACTTGGTAAATATTTCAAATAGTTTGGCATGTTATCTGTAACAATTTCCTATTTAAAGGAACTGGCAGAGGTCACAGAGGGTAGAGGAAGTAGAACTTCTGAATTTTAACTCCTAGTTTCCTGAAGCTATTAGAGGAATGCTGTATAGTACCTTTTAAATCGTAGGGTCTACAATTATTCTCAAATTGTGAACATTTCTGACGCCTTTCTTATTAAAAAAGATGTTGACATCAGGAAGGAGAAGTGGCATTGGTAGGGAAAAGATGCATTTTCTGTTTAATTAGGTCTCAGACATAAACAATTGCTGTCAAAATAGCAACAATAATCGATAATAATTTTGCATCAGACCCTCATCTGCAGTACATTAATACTGGTTCCAACCTAGCAAATATTAAGTGTGTACATTTAGCTCTATAAAAACAAAACCAAAAAAGAATCATAGAGTTAAAGAGGAAATACCCATTTTAAGTCTTCTGGGAGAAGGCATGCTTACACTCTTCAAACATTGCAGTGCCCAGTGGATTTCCTAAGAAAGACAATTGCAGTAAAATTATTATAATTTTTTATGTGCTGTTTAGGTTTTTGCTTCCTTTTAATGTTTATATTTTTTTCCCCTCATGCTAAAGATTTAATTTTCTAGACTTATATCATTGAATCCCTCTGTTTTCCTGTAAGTGAGACATATCCAGTCTTCTGAGTGAGCATCTGTGACAGTAAGAACATGCTTTGTACCAGTTCTCACAGTCTGTCAGATGTAGCTCTGGAATGACTTATTTCTTGATAATATACCTTATGCTTGTTTCTGTGCAACACTGGACTGATTATTTCCCATGTTAGCTGCCCCTCAAAACTTTAAATACAGCACTTCCCATCATAGCAGGGCTTATACATGGTTTGTTCTTTATCCCCGATATTCTATTTTGGTTTCTTACCTACAGAGGAATCGTTGAACTGCATTATTATTTTTTTTTATATTGGAGTTAGAAGAGTATTCTGTCAGTAATTTGCTAAAATTGTACAAAGTAGTTATGTGTACTTTTATGTGTTTTAAATACAGATTTCTCCCTTTCTTTCTAATTCAGTTGAGGATTTTTTAGTTCTTGGAACAAACCAGACAAACACAGAAAGAAATATGACAGTAACTTTCATTTCCCTTTCTGAACACTGCTTCCATGATCTCGGTTGATTCCCCCTTTTTTAGACAGGAATTACGCTTCTGTGATTAGGAACTCAGCCAAGATGTATGTGATCTAGACTCAATTTCTTTTCCTATTCCATTTATCTAGGTGATCTGGGATAAGTTGTTTGATCTCTTTGCCTGCCTGTTGAAGTTTGTTGTTGGTGCCCCTGATCTAGATGAGCTCAGGCTTCTTTGTGTAGGAAGCAGAGTATACAGGGAAGAGAGGGGTGTAATGAGCACCTGAAATAAGTCACAGGTCAATATTGGTGCGTATCTTGAGTGCTCTTTCAAACCCAGGAGCTGAGTAGTGCTCTTGGATCTGGCAACACAGATAAGTAAAAGAAGGATAAAAGCTTTTCCTTGTCCTCACATCAAAGATAAAATCTTTAGGGGTTGTGGAAGATCCAACTGTTGCCGTAGCAAGGGCTAGACCCATGTTTTCCATAGAGCAGTTGATAGAAATGGTGTTTGTTGGCGAAACGTTATTTTCTATATAAATAAAACTGTTATATCTTCTTCCATCTGTCTGCTACCATAAGAGAAACAAATGCCTCATGCCTGGGAAGAAAACAGTTTTACTTTGTAATACCTTGTTTTGTTTAATTTCCCTCTTTCTTTTTTCCTAATTAGCATAAAGATATACATGAAGATGATGTTAAATCTGCTTTCAGTTCTTGGCTGCAAGATTCTGCTACTGATGATCTCCCATGGATGATGACAAGCACAGACTGTATACATCTGTCTGTTAAAGAAGGTAAGCAATATACTGTCCTGTGCTGTAGCTGTCTTAACTGTCCATTATGGAATTAACTTGGGCAATGTGCCATTTAATCTCTGTATACGCCACTTAATGTAACATATCTCTTTACACTGAAACTGTAAGCATGAATTATGCTTTAATAATTATTAACCGTTTTTATTCTTTCATTTTGGATTATATTGTAGTAATTCAAAATACACTAATCTGTATCATCTTGTGAGGAATAAAAATTGAATTTATTTGGAATTTTAATAGCTGTTCCTTGGGTTTTTACAGGAATGGAGGAGTTTTTCCTTAGTATAGTGCATCCTACGCACATTGAAGAAAATAAGTCTGAGAATATTTTTATACTGAGTCCCAGTTTGCTGCAAAAGACTAATATACAAGTAAATATCACATAGTATCAGGTATCAAGTAATTTAAATTGTTATATTTGGTTAAAAATATATTACATTTTATATATAACGTATTTTGGTTTCCCTTTTTAAATAAATAATGTCAGTCTGTTCATTAAATTAAATATCTGCATTCTTTATATGTTATTTTATAGCCTCAGCATTGGTGAGATTCCAGGCATGCCACACGAGTTACTGAATTTCATAGTCTATATTAAATTCTCAGAAAAATCAATTAGAGCAGAGGAAAGTCAGTACTGTCCAAGTTGGAACATACTATTCTTATACTTAGTTGTTCTTTCCCTTAATACCTAAACCACTGTAAAATCACTTCACAGTATATCTGGCAGGAACGGTAGCTTGTTCTGACAAAGATGAGACATATTTCCCATTCAGACCTACCAAGCTCACACTGCCTTCTCGTTTATATAGTTTCTGTGCTTCTTCAGTCTTTCCTTTCTCAGGAGAATAAATATTTCTATTTAATATTAGGATTACTGTTTCCATTAGTAATTCTGGTTGAACCAGTGCCCACTACTCCAGGTTTATGGTTACAGGAGTGGGATAACATTTTTTCATTTTTAAACTGATACAGTTAAATTAAGGTGTCCTGTTTTGGCTCTTCAGAATAGATTTTTTTTCTGCAAAATTTAGGATTCCTGTTCAAAAAAAAGTAAAGAGCTTTATTTGTATTGCTAATAGAGAAGTACAAGAAGACTTCTACAAATCGTGCTAGTGACTGGTACTAAGATGAAAGGGTTAAATGCTTTTCTTAATAGCAATGTCAGCATCTCCTACCAGCCTGTTCCTATCTGTGAACCTCTCTGTTAGCCCTGTTTGCCTGCCCAGCTTTCCATACTAGCTCCCCGGTGAGCTAGACTGAAAGATTCATGTGCCTGAAAAAAACCAGGTGTTTTGTCAGGTTACTTTTCACCCAGATCAGACTCCTGGTCTGATTCACTACCTTGCCTCACAAGTGCTCGTGCCAGCACAACAGGGGAGGGCACAGGACAAGAAACAGTTAGTTACAGGTAGGGAAAGAGATGATGAGCTGCACAGTCTGGTATAACCAGCACTTGGCCTAACATCTAATCACAGGTTGTTACATCATTGTAAACCCTGGATTGTATTTTGGAAATAGTTGTATCAATGCCATTTTACCAACGCAATGGTAAGCACAATAAGCTTCAGCAAAGCATACATGCAACATTTTCTTTACACAATTCCAAAAATGGCTAGGTACTTCTATACCCTTCTTCTGTAGTTATATTTAATGTAAAGTACTAACTCTTTCCTTTGTTATAGGTTCTTTTACATCCTCTAACTAGAAAAGTTGATGGTGACAGCCAGCCACCTATGTGTGATACAGACAGGAACCTTCCTTACCACAAACTAAACGATTTAGGGTGAGACATTTTCATAGTAGAAAATACGGGAGGGAATGGGAATGGGAATTAAAAAAAAAAAGAATATTGGTGGAAATATTTTTTTTAAAACTAAGCCAGAGCTAAAAAAACCTCTGCATCTTTTGGCTCCTGTCAGGTTCAGACTTTATCCTAGTGTATGTAGATGGTTAATTTTGTCCTCTGAATAGTCTTGCTGAAGTGAACAGAAAACTTCACATGACTAAAGGTACTCGTGTACTGAAAAGTTCACTGTCTCTTGACAATAGGATGGGAGGTCTCAGAAATACTGATAGTTCAGTGACTCTTGCTGTGCTTCTAAGTGGTATGAAACAGACCTCTGTGTAGCAGTAAGGGATACTGGGGTTGTTGGAGGTTTTTTTTAGCTGGGGCAAACTGAGGCAACTGAGGATATTATGTTGAAGAGGGAATAGGAACTGATCTAGGGGTAGTGTGGTAGGGATGGGATATGGTAGGAATAGAGTAGAGTAGGGTAGAATAGAATAGAATATTTCCGTTGGAAGGGACATACAGTGATTGTCTAGTCCAACTGCCTGACCACTTCAGGGCTGACCAAAAGTTAAAGCTTATTATTAAGGGCATTGTCCAAATGCTTGTTAAACACTTGAGAGGCTTGGGGCATCAACCAGCTCTCTAGGAAGCCTGTTCCCAGGGGTAGGGGTATTAGAAACGAGGATTCATTTGTTCATTCCATTTCTCCTGGAACAACACTTTTTGTTTAAAGTTGAAATACAAAACTGATAGCCTTGCTGTTTGTGGACCTGAAAGGAGCACTGTTGTGTCGAAAGTTACAGCGATTTAGGACCAGTGAAGGACAAGGATGCCTTCAAATGCACTATGTGCTGCGTTTCTGAAAAGGCTGAGAAGTTTTCTGACCCAGGCATGCTCCATGTTTTACCAATTTGTTACATTCCTTAGTAGGTTGTTACTCAGACACTCAAATAGATGAAGCCCCAAAATATGGTTAGCTCTTATCTTCCGAGACCTGCCTCATGGTAGGGTGGTGTAGAATGACTAGATAACCCTTCCATGTGGGGGTGTTTTGCAATGTCTGTCCATGTTCCCTGTGTCACCAGTGCAAAATAAAGATGCTGTCTCTTCAAATTGAATTGTCTTTAGCTTTTACCTTGAAAAGGTGAGGTACGTTGAAATGTGTCAGCATTGAAACTTCACCCTACTGCAAGCTATTACTATTTACATCATGTGTATGGATGCTACCCTAGGCCATTTATTGTTTTATTTGCTCTGCAGAGGAGTGGACAAATTAGGAACATCTTCCTTTGAGCATATAAGCCACAGTCTTCTGGGTCGTCCTTTATCTCAAAAGCTGGCTACTATTGCTGTGGGACTGCGAAGTGGAGGGGTGCTTCTCACAGGAGGAAAGGTACACACTTCACTACTCTCTACTTGGAAACCCTCCCGGATTGTTTTCTGTAGTTACAAAACTGTTCTCGTTAGTTTTCTTTGATACGATGTGAATTCCAAAGAATTAAAGAACAAGCTAAAAAAGAGCAGTTAACTGAACAGAGTTAATTCAGTAAAACATTATATTATATATATGTATCTACATTATATGCACACTTCATCAATATATATTCATATTTCATGCATATATATATAATACAAGTTTTAAAGATAACTACCAATTCGATTTCAATTTGTTCTTTTAGGGGATTAATCTACTTCGTGTTTATAGTATAATAAACACTTCTTGTCTCGGAAATATTTGAATGAAAATAAACATATAGTGTTTTCTCCTCTGTTATAACACAGAATGGCAGTGGAGTTGATACTCTTGTTTTCCTGTTGCCTCTTATGGTGATCCATTTAATACCATATTCCACTGAAACTAACAGATGTCTTAACACTGAACTCAATGGAATCAGAACACTATCTGAAGTGGATGTATCCACTCTGAATTTGTTTATACTTGTTTCACTCTAGGGCTTTGGTCTCTACCAAGTGATATAAAGGCAGAATACATATATACTTTTGGTGAGGATTAAAATCAGTGTGCGTACAGCTTTCCCAGCTTGTTAACTGGTGTATACTGTGACAAAAACTCCACAGAAACAGCAGGAAATAGTTCTGTCAATTTACATTAGCTCACATTTATTTTTGTAGGGAAGTGGAAAGTCAACATTAGCAAAGGCCATCTGCAAAGAAGCATTCGATAGACTGGATGCTCATGTGGAAGTAATTGATTGTAAATCTTTAAGAGGTATGATAATTTTTTTTTTTTAATTTCAAACATTTGCTGTATGATGAATATAATAATACATAATAATGTATGTATTATGATATTTAGTCTGAATAATTTTTCTAGTATTATTACTGCTTTTTCAAGGGTATTTGATGCCCCGCAATGAGCATCTTTAACAGTCTGATGAAAGTACAGCTGCCTAAGCTTATTTCACACTTTTATCAGTTTCTGTCCCACGTACCACCACCAAATTCAAACCATGCTTGCCATGCTTATTTCTAATTGTTACAAAATAGGAAGAAGCTGCAAGCTGAACTGTGTGTCTTTTCAGCAGTGCTAGCTGAAACAAATGTCATGTTAACCAATTATAAGTATTAAAGGGTACCTGTATTACGCGGTGAAAAGATGACACAGACACCAAAGAAGGATCGAACAACGAGCTGAAACCTGATTTATGATGGCATATTTACTAACCTAGTGTATGTTGGCAATAGTCATCTAACACTCATTATTATAGATGATGATAAGATGAATCCCTAGGTTTTGTGAGTTCAAAATAAGTATTTTGTGCCAAAGATGGAAGAGGACAAAAAAGGCTTTTTTTACTGTTTCATTCACTGGCTTTCCCAAATAGTCTTGGTGTTACAGAGGCAGAGAATACGCAACTGTTTTCTTACAGAGCCCTTATACTGCATGGCTGTACTCTTTTTGCTTAAGTCCCTACTAAGCTCCTTGCTCCAGAGAAAAAGGGAAAGATTAATAAAAAGCAAGATCCTTCGCTCTGAAAAATTCTTCCAATTGCAGGACTCTTTGTAGCTAATTTAGAGTGCTGCTGATACTGCTCTGTTTTTAACTGTCTAGAAATTAGACCTGTAGACTTCTATAGTGGTTAGTGAAAGATGAGTAATGTCATTTTAGGACAGGTGGATCCTTCTAGTACTTTTTTGACAGAAGATGTGGACTCTTTTCTTTACTGACTGTTGACTCTGGTTTAATCTTGGTACCTGGATTTATAGGAGTAAAGTTAAGCTACACAAGTCAAAATTGTAGTATTATGTAGCATTGTGAGCAAGATGTAGTCAGTCTGCTGATTTTTTTCCTGATATGTTTTGTCATTAAAATTGTATTTCTGTTTTAGGAAAAAGATTAGTAAGCATAAGGAAAAATGTGGAAGAAGCTTTTTTAGAGGCAGCATGGAGACAACCATCCATTCTTCTGATGGATGATCTTGATCACATTGTTGGAGTACCTTCTACACCAGAGCATGAGAACAGCCCTGAAACTGTTCAAAGCAATAGACTTGCTTATGGTAATACCGTGCTACCTGTGTCTGAATAAAAATGTAATGCAACTTAGACTTTCTTGCCCCTGAATCGTACTGTCCTACCTGGACAATTCTGTCTGTATCATTATTGCCTCTGGACCATGTGGTACTCCATGGAAGGGGTTCACAGATTATGGTATGTAGACCATTTGTGGACTGCTAGCTGAATCAAAATAGTCCACTCTGGAGCTTGGAGTAGTCATTGCCAATGGTACGTACACCACCGCTGCTGATGGGAATGCCTGTTGTCAGTACCACTACCAGTGGGAGAGGCTTCTCAGTTCCTTTTTATATTGTTCATGCACTCAAATACATTGCAATTGTTTACAAATTACAGATTAATCTTTAACTGATTATAATTGATAAGATCAATATTATAATTGACAGATCATTAAAATTGATCCTGTTTTCCATAATTATTATTTATAATTACAGAGATATATACATTTGATACTTATTGATATTTAGAACCAACTTCTTTTAGCTGAATACTAACTTCTTTATCATCCTACTTGGTATACTTTGTAGAACTTCTATTTTATTTTACAATGCAACAATCCACAGATTTTAAAAATAAGATTATCAATTGTAGTTTGACATCCTGTATGCAGTTCCTTTTTATTCCCTAAAATCTAGGCAGTGATAAGTTGCAAAATAAAATTAAATTATCAAGATTAATATCTTTATTTTTTTAGCTATATTCAACTCTGTTCATGTAAAAATCAAGCCATAGCAAAAAATATCTTCCATTTCTTAGTTCAGTTTGAGGGAGTTAGCATAATTTTTTATTAAATTACTTTTGAAGTTCAGAAAATGTTACTATAATTTCTTTTTTAAAAAATGTGCACTTAAGTTACTTGCAGAATTGTTTGTGTTTCTTATTACTTTATTTACAGGTATAATGCATACAACACAGGTTTAGAGTTTTAAAGATTATTCTTTGAAGACCTATCTTGCATCCATAATTTCTTTGTCTTTCATATATTATTTTTTCCTAGATTGCTTATTTTCCAGGCTTAGCATCTATTTTTATTCTTATAACTTTCCCTTTTTTGTTTGCATGGAGGGAATAATATTTCTAAAACAGGGATCATAGCACACACACAAAAAAATCACATTTAATATCCCGTGGTAGACATCATCAGTGATGGTACAAATTTAGCTTTTAAAGAGCACTTCTGATGGCATTTTATTAATGGAATGTACTGTCCTAGAAAAAATAACTATACATCTTTTATTTTTTTAATTTTAAAAAAAGCCTGTAAACATGGGAATAAAACAAATCTATAATAAGATGTTACATTTTGAGTGCCCTAATGCTGCTCTCCAGTACAGTAGAAATGTCTATTATGAAATGCAGAATCTTTTGTTATTTTGCAATTCATGGAGCAATGTCTTATGTGTTTAGTTTTGAAAGATCTGATAAAAGAAGTTATTTCCATGGGGAGTTTGATTGCATTAATTGCCACAAGTCAGTCTGAACATTCCCTACATCCTTCCCTGGTTTCAGCACAAGGAACTCACATATTTCAGTGCTTCAAATGTATCCGATCTCCAGATCAGGTAAATTCAGGTATTTATTCACTTAGTTAAAATGTTGTTTGCCTTCCCATGTTGTTTGCCTTCCCTGCAGCCTCAAATACAATACTGGAACAGCTGCAAAAATAGTAGCTTACACCTGAAGATGAGAAAAAAAATCTGGAAATCTTAGAAGTTTTTTCATGATACTTCAATACCTCAGAACTTACATCTGTCATTATAAAGTTTTAAAAAAATAAAAGTAATCCAGTGACAACTCCCAGTTGGCCCCGTTCTCCTTATCTTCAGTGGCGAGAGAAGGGTGTATTCAGAGGACATTTCAGTTCAACGTAAAACAAGTCAGGTTGTCTAACGTAGGTGAGATATGTATGTCTCCTTGTTACCTGTAAGGGGATTCTGGAGGACCAGCTTTGAAAAAACATGTGTCACTACAGTTAGGTAAATGAGATTAAACTTAAGTGTGTTTTTTCACTGCTTAGAGGAATAAGTATGTCCCTAGAACATGTATTTTAAAAATATTATTAAAACTGAATGTTAATTTTAGGGGAAGGTTTTGGTTTGTTTTTCTGTATTAATTATATCCCTCTACTTTTGAATATAGTCCATTTTGAAAAGTAAAAAGGGTAGAGGGAAGAATAAACAGTATAACTTCATTGCAGGAGAAAGCAGCACTTTGTACCTGTGCATGCCCTAATGGCATGACACAGACATGGAAACTTGTTTGTATTTAACACGAGTTGTTCCTGCCTGCTTGTCTTCTGTCACAGGTTAGCAATTAAAGGACACTGAGGAGGGGATTCTGTGTTAGATACAACGTAGCTTTCTCCCACTTCCTGCAAGTCTGCCTTTATCATTTTTAATACTAATACATGGATAAGGTTGAGACATCACTGGAAAAGTCAGGATCTCAAAAGATACCAAATTATCTGATGTATTTTTATTTAATGCAATATATTTAATCTCAAATATATTCTATTCATATCAGCAAGATGAAAGATGTTCCTTTTCCTGTGAAACAGAAAGAATGGGTGTAAAACAGTAGAATCTGGGGTTGGAGGGTTGTTTCATTATTATTGTTGGATTTAAGACAGCTGTGGGGAGGTACACATTTAAAATTGTGTAATGTAAATGTAAATGTAAAACTGGTGAATTTATTGAAATTCACCTGAAGAACTAACTTTTGTTTATATTCATGCCTGCTCACATTTTGTTATTTGAAGATTTGGTGACATGGAAATATTTAAAGAAATTTTAGTAACTTGTATGTATTTACTTTTTGAATTTCTGAAATCCATATAAATAGTAAACTTAATACACATTTGCTGCACAATTCTATTTTTCAGAAGCAAAGATGTGAAATGCTATATTCCATAATAAAAAAGAAACTGAATTCTGATATAAAGATGTTCTCTGATCTTGACCTCCAATGTATTGCAAAGGAAACAGAAGGTTTTGTTGCTAGAGATTTTACTATGCTGGTCGATCGTGCCATTCATGCCTGTGTTTCCAACCAGAATGCATTTCAAAATGGCGGTATGTTGACAACAAAATCTTATTTCATAGTCTTACTTCTGTTACCCAGAACCTGTGGAGTAATACAGAAATAAAAGGCCAGTTTTTATGTTTTATGTTTAAAATGTATTTAATTTTTACATATTGTGAGGAGTTTGTTACTGGTAGGCTGTGTGTTATATTTTTATTCAGGATTTTTTTTTATTTTTAATTTTTTTTAAAGCAGAATTGAATCTGTCAACTATGGATTTTCAGAAAGCTCTAAAAGATTTTACTGCCTTAGCTCTGAGAAATGTTAACCTTCATAAACCTAAGGACATTGGTTGGGACAGGATTGGTGGCTTAAAAGATGTGAAGCAAATACTCATGGATACCATCATGTTACCTGCAAAGGTACCCAGTTCTTTTAAATTAGTTACCTGAATTTTGTGCATAATGTTAGTAGGGGAAGAATGATTTTTAAGGTGTGACATGGTACTTGACAGAAAGATGACAGGTATGATTTTAAGGTACTTTTGTAGCTTCCCAGTCTTCAGCTGTCTTCAGCTACTGGAAAACTCTTTCTCTTCCCCCTTCCCTCTTCCAAATACAAAAGGTGATGACTTGTGCTTTTCTACAGATCAGGTGTTGCTCTAGAATATTGCTGTATTGCTAACATCATCTTTGCTATGCTCTGTTGCAGGGTTTGTGATTAGGCTCTGTAAACATAACATTTCCAGCAGTCTTCTGCAGTGCTTTTGCTAGAGGAGCACTCTCTTTTGGGTGAATGCCAATCCATCAATTCCCCTTTATTTTACTTTGGCCTTTCTGCCTTGCTTAAAACTTCCAGCATTGAGATGAGCCATCCATTTCAGTCTTCAGAGAAATGACTGAACAGTTTTCTGTGTAATGGACAGAATCTTTTACTGTATCCTTATATAATTTAATCCTATCAGTCAGTGATTAAAATAGAAATTTAGAAGTACCAATATGTACATTATAAAGCCCTAGTGCATCCCTTTTGTGTCCTGTTTCCACTTCATAGGAAATGCCACTCGTTTTTATTTTATATACCTATGAAGCCTAGGAACCCACTTCAGCCCCAAGTAAACTAGCAACAGTCCAGATGAGCTCTTGCGATAATAATGTAGATAAAAGAAATTAGACACATTCTGTTTACACAAAAATCAACACTAGTCAGTGTTATTACAGTGCAGAATAATTACATATTTCAGAATATGTCTTGTTGAAACTCTTTTCCAGTATCCAGACTTATTTGCAAACCTGCCCATACGACAGAGATCAGGAGTCTTGCTGTATGGAGCACCTGGAACAGGAAAAACACTGTTAGCAGGAGTAGTTGCTCGAGAGAGTGGAATGAATTTCATCAGCATCAAGGTAGCAAGATTTTGAAGATTAATTGATTCATTTTATTAACTGAATGAAATAGCTTAACATAATACCTGTGAGTATGTGCTTGTGAGGGCAAAATACCAAAGTAAGAAACTCACATTTAAAATTTGGTATTATGTCTCTGGATACCCCACCATCTGACTTACGGAACTTCACAGTTTTATTACTGAGAGTTTTTATGTAATTATTCATTAGGCAGAATTACAAAATTTAATTAGATGCTCTTACTTTCCCATTTTTTATAAAAAGATCCTGTATTTTGGTTCCACTGGACAATGAAGTTGAGCAATGCATTTTAAACGTATTTTCAAAATACATTGTAAGCTGTTGCCTGTAACACATGTTCTGTTATAGTAGAAAAATGGAAATTATTACTTTAAAATAAGTTGGAATGCTTAAAAGATTCTTTTGGCTTATCTAGATCCCTCGGCTCTTCTGTTCAGAGATGCCACTCTCTAGTATATGAAATCTATGCTGATGTTGAATTACACATTAAAACTAGGAAACGTATCATTAAGGTTCTTTTCTGATTTTTTTTTTTTTTTAGGGACCAGAGCTGCTCAGCAAATACATTGGAGCAAGTGAGCAAGCAGTTCGAGATATCTTTAACAGGTTGGCTTTGTAAAGATTTGTGATGTTATCCATGAATTTTATTGCTTGAAGCTCCAAGAAATAATTTTGTTGTCCTAGGAGAGATATGGCATCAGATCACAAAAGCATCTGAAGTAATTCGTTGTGCTAAACCAGATGTTCAGATCTTGGCAAGTTCAACTTGACCATCATTATTTAAGAACTGAGCATTTCGGCTCAGATCAGGAGTGCGCTTTTGAAGCTGAACTCCCAGTTCTCTCCATTTACAGTGCGTTGGTTCACGTCACAGAACTGTCTTGGAAAACACATGCTGAATTCCTTTCAGATGATTCCAGGAGGCAGTCGAGTGTGCTCCAACTAGTAATGAACACGCAGTACATAGGATCATACTAGACTTGGTATTGAGGTCCTCAGTGCCAGTTGTTTTATTTTTACAAATCTGCCCTTACTCACCCTCAATGCTCACCAATGTAAACATATCCTACATAGCCTTTGCTTCTCGTGTAGTTTACAGTGTAGGCAGTCTTTGTGTTAGATGTACCTAAGCCAAGACGTCATCTGCAGTGACTGGATTTTAGAGCTTTCATGTATATTAACAGGACAGTTGAGTACTTCAGAAATTATAAAGTGAGTGCAAGGTATGTCATAAAAATGAGCACTGATTCCATTGCAATCCAATTCTTCAGAACATCTTAATTTCTACAGAAAACAGATTTTCTGTTCTCTCATTAAAGATAACTATTCGCTGAAGCAAAAAGCAATTACCTTTAATATTTCTAAGCAGTTTTACCTGTGACCCAAACTTAAACAGAGTTTAAGTATTGCCTTTCTTTTTTCCTTTTAGAGCTCAGGCAGCTAAGCCTTGTATCGTCTTTTTTGATGAGTTTGATTCTATTGCTCCTCGCCGAGGTCATGACAACACAGGAGTTACAGACCGAGTGGTTAACCAACTGTTGACTCAGTTAGATGGTGTGGAAGGCTTACAAGGTAATAATTCATCTGTGTGCTCCTTTTTGTGCAAAAGTTTAGCAGATGTTAATGATATTTTTCTGCACTTTCCTAAGGAGTTTATGTGCTAGCTGCTACTAGTCGCCCAGATTTGATTGACCCTGCTTTGTTAAGGCCAGGTCGACTGGATAAGTGCCTGTACTGTCCACCTCCTGATCAGGTGAGGAAACAAAACATTTTACGTGAGAGGCAAGGAAAAAAAAATAAAACTAATGGGCTTTATTCTCCTTTTCTTTGTATTTAGTGGCATTTCAAACCTGGACAAAGTGGACTTGATGGCCCAGCTCCAGTTATACAACAGTATAAATTCACTGATTTTAGTGTCAATATGTTCGCATAAAACTCGGGAAAGAAAAGGCTGTTTACCACAGTCTTCAGGATCAAATCATGTTCCTGTGGATATAGCTGATTTAAAAAAAAAATTAAAAAAGGAAACTAGTCTGCAGAAAGAAATTGGATGCAGGGTAGCATTTATCATGTTCCGCGTCTTTCACTGAATTATGAGTCCGGTGTATCTGCTGTTTGCTTGAAGTGGTGAACCATAGCCATTCCCAACCCAACTCTTGAATTATCTGAAGTTTTCAGAGTAGTTTTATTCCAAATCCAGTTGATCCCATTCTTCTCTACCCACATTTAATTTGGAATATTCAAGCTCTTTTTAAGTCAGATGTGTCACTACTTAGGAAAGGAATGATTCCCATTGATTTTAGTGGGGTTTGGATCAGGCCTTTGAGGCTGTACAATATGTGTCTTTGATTCCCCATTTTATGAGAAAAAATTAGTACTGTTCATTTTCAGATTAGTTGGCACATTGAACAGATACCACATCATTTCATTCTGAAACACACATGAAGATGATCCTGCGCCTTAAGAACACAGATATGCTGTCTTCCCCCCCCCCCTTTTTTTTTTAATAAACTTCTGATTTATAATGTGATCATTCAGGTAAACAGAAGTTTTTTCACTTTTGTCCTTTGCAAAAGGACATATGAGTAGCGGAGTTCACCTTCATATTTTTATATATTTCATATATAAAAATCCCAGATATTAACTGGATCTTTAGAGAAATATATTTCTCTGTATACTGCATTTGGCACAGTTTCTCTTAGACTCTTCAAGAAAATGTAACAAAATGTATGCCTGTATTTTAAAGATTGATTACTGTACAGTGTGTCCTATATGTACTATTATTAGGGTAGTATCTTCTTCATAAAAGATCCTTCCTTCCTCAGATAGGAAGTTGCTTGTGACAGGGCCAAAGCACTATCTAGCAATCAGGACAAGGAAAATAACAGGTTGCTCTACTGACTTTTTTTTTCCCTCCCTTTTTACAGAGTTCACGCTATGAAATCTTAAAAGCTCTCAGTCATTCTCTGTCCTTGGCAAATGATGTGGACTTTCAGGATTTGGCAGCAAAAACAGAACAGTTCACGGGGGCTGACCTAAAAGCTTTATTGTACAATGCCCAATTACAAGCAATCCATACTAATTTAGGTTCAGGTTTAACACAGGTAAATAAAACTGATACAGAAGAAGTCTCTCCTCTTTTTATTTTGATGCTGATATGTTTGAAAGGGTTAATTTTATCCATGTTTTTTTAGTGAAATTATGTTTAATAAGATTTAGTTTTCCTATATTTGTATACAGCAGATTAAAATCTTAATATGTTTGCAGAAAAATGCAAGAATAATGTAACAAATTAGTTTAAATACTTCTTAAACACAAGTTTTTTTCATTTTATGATAGGTGTTTAATGTTAAATAGCTTTATGTAAGCCAAATCTGTTTATCATTGTTATGAGGAATGACTGACAATAGGAGGAATCCCACTCAGAGTTCCTTAGGAGCAGCTAGCAAATTCAATTTTGAGGTGTCACATTTTGGATGATGGAGGAAGCAAGGAATTGGTGGATTTTGTGGAGTTGTTCCAACAGATTGAGCTTGATCTGAGTTCAGGAGAGAAGTAGCGAGAGGATGGTGATATCTGAAGTGGCCTGCTCTGGTTCATCTTCCAGGCACCAGCTAATACTTGCACTTCCAAGGTACAGGATCCCACCCTTGGTTTATACCCCATATGTGACTGACAGGTCCTTTCCTCTTTTAGCCTCTATTCAGCCACCTCTCCTCACATTTTTAATGCCTGTCTTCTGGTTCTAGCTGGAAAGGGGCAGGCATGGCTTCCACTACTTGGAGGTCAAAGGGAAGGGTTGGGTCAGGGGTACAAAAGCAGGGAGACCTCTTGGGTTCTTTTTGTCCCAGCTGTTACTAAGGGATGGGGCTCGGAGGATGCAACTCTTAGTATTGGGAGAGATCTCCAGCATATCTTCCATAAAAATCCTTCAATTGTAGCATCAGTAAGTAAGTAGTTGTAAGGATGCCTGATGATTTTCCATTATTGGAGGAGGCCACTGTCTAAAGCAGTGGTCTCCGGAGTGTGGGCTCCCACCCCAGGGGGTGCACAGGACAATCCATTGAGATGCAGGAAGAAAATACTAGAACTTCAATAGTACATATATATAAATTGCAAACAAATAAATATGCATATATTTGGTAGAGTGTGCTCAGAAGTTTTTTACTGGTAGGGGTGTACAATCAAAAAGGTTTGCAAACACCAGTCTGCAACTGTGATTTCCACATCAGCACTTAAAATGTGTTGACTATGACTAAAGATGAGTACCACAGTTAGGCACTGTAAAAGTAGACTCACCACAATCTCCTAGAGCACTACACAAGATAGCAGTGATACAGTTCAGAGACAGAAGTGATACAGTTCTACAACAGAAAATGTACATTAATTTTCCCAACACTTGCTGTTACTGAGTGAGTGAGCCAGTTCAAAGCAAACAAATAAAACCTTAAGATTATCTCCTCAAATTATTTTTCTAGTGTGAAGACAGAAAGTTCTGCTTAAAGGCATTGGATTTTCTTAGCAAAATATTTGGAAATATAATCCCACAGAAAGATTACTAGAATCAAATGTAAATCGACACTTTCATTTGCACTGTATATGAAATTTTTAATGTATTTCAGATTGCAATTAGTTATGAGTTAACACTTCTAATGTTCTGTTCTTTGTCACAGGATTTTGGTTCTAGTTCTGATAGTGACTTCAGTCTCTCTTCCATGGTTTTTCTAAACCACAGCAGTGGCTCAGATGATTCTGCAATAGATGGAGAAGCAGGGCTAGAGCAGTCTCTTATTTCTTTAGACATGTCTGACTTGCTTCCTGAAGATCCAAGGTCCAATATTTATCGTCTTTATTTTGGAAGCTCTTATGAATCAGAGCTGGGAAATGGTACTCCTTCAGAACTGGTAAATCACTTGCTTAATATTTTGCATTTTCTAAATATTATCAGTTGTGAAGCAGAAAAACGGAACTAGGCAAATGGTATGGTTTTATAAATACAATTATGTCTGCTTTGTCCTTCAAACTGTCTTCAGCCTATACCTTGTGGTCCATGGTGGGGAAGAAGATGGAGGGATGTGATCTGACGAAATACAATATAGACTTCTCTGCAACTTTGCAGGACTTCAAAATCAAAATCCCAAAATATTGCTTAATCCTTTATAATCAAGCAAACTGCATTCATACTAGATCTTACTGTCTGGTCTAATGGCTTGTTGCCTTCTGAAGTTTAATACTAAAACAGTTTTTGCCTTTTGGTGGTGTTTTGGTTTTTTTAACTTAGTTTTATTACTAAACAATGACCATCCAGCTTTCCAGAATTGTCATAATCTTAAGAATCAACATTTTTCAGTTTCCAGTAGAGCGTGCATTAATGGAATAATCTGACCATGGGATTGTGTAAACAACAGACGTAAATCTTAGCTTCCATCATTGCTCTTAAGAAGAAGAATTCCTGTTGTTGTATCACATTGCACAGAAAGCAGCACATTCTGTGGCTAGCTTGCAGATAGGGATGTGCTGGTTGGCTACCCAGCACCTGCATAGTGATCTGCTGGCCAGCTTGTCTTGCTTGGCTGCCAGGTAAGCAAAACAGAGTATGCTGCCTCTGAGCTCGTTAAGGGGAACAGATGTCTTCAGAGTTTGCATGTGTTCCATGGGACATTCATATTCAAGATCTGTTGTAGAATTGCTATTACAGGTTAGTTATCAAAGCTGTTAGACTCTTGTTTTCAAAACTGTCTTGCATTGGTTCTTAAAGCCAAAAATAAGTTATCTTGACATTGGAGAACTAATTACTGACTGCTAAGGTGCTTTTGTGAGTTTTATCTTGCATTATAGATGATAGTGTTCCATTAATGTATCTTTAGAGGCTTCAATTTTCCTCTAACTGAAAGTTTTTCAGCAAGGCTACGAGGACTTTGATCTCTTAAAGTTGTTGAACTTGAAAGTTCACACTTAGCAAATGCACAAAGAATTTGGAGGCGATGAATATTTAAATTATGAGTCAGTCCAAAGCTAACTGCATAAACTTGCCCGGATTTCAGACCCGCTGATTTTCATACGTAAATAAAACAATGCACTTAGTAGACCTGTCTTCTTTTTGAGATTGGCCATTGCAAGAATATTTAGACCTTTTCTAAAGATGAAACACTTTCTTTTCAAATTTGTAGTTTTCCCCAAACACCATGGTAAATTAACCTAAACTTTCTGTTCAACAAGTTATGTATGTGATCTGTTTTTAAGAGAAAGTACTCTTTGCCAATGGGGCAAGCTTATACTGAATTAAATTTGTAGGCTCAATATTAATGGTGGAGTTGCTCTTTTGGATCCATAATGAGTTAATGTATTTCTCCTTGTGGTGAATTTAGAGCTCTTTGTGTTTGTCTGGACCAAACTCCATAACTCATGATTTTACCAGCGTGACTCAGAGAGACACAGCATCATCACAACCTTCAATGCTTAGAACAGCTTCTCAAGAAGACTCCCTGGAAAATAACCAGGAGCAGCAAATAGAGCACCTGAGGACAGAAATCAATGCTATCAAAGCCAATTACAGAAGCAAGAATGGAGTATGGCAGCTTTTCTAATTATTTAGTCTTAACTCTTTTCTGTTGTTTTCCCACAATTGTTATTTCAATAAATAATTTCTGCAATAATATTAAATATAACGTAACAAAAATAGCAAAGATAAATGATACATAGTTTGAGGAGAAATAAGCCAGATGTTAACATTCATATAACTAAACAGTTATTTCTGTGTTATTAATACTGGAGGGGGGCAGGGGAGTTGTAATTGTATTTACAATACATTTGTCCGTACATGTAATGAGGAAGTTCCAGAGTCGCTGATATTCATGGCACTATGTCTTTGTATCTGTGGTAATTTTTCATTGTCTGTTCACGGCTCTGTTTTCAAGGAGGACAGCACCCTTAATCAGTCAGTGCTTGCCAAGAACACTTTTGTTATTACCCAGTCCCATCTGATGACTGCACTTGAGGGTATAAGACCATCCATTAGCCAAGATGACTGGAAGAATTTTACTGAACTGTAAGTATTGAATTTTTTTTTGTAATTGTGTATTCAGTGGAGATTTGGTCTTTTCATATTTCTTACTCATCAGAAACACAATAGTTATTTAATGTGGGGAATGGCAGAGTTGAATAGCTTCTGACAGCAATTTTTTTCAGAAATATTAAATTACATACGAAGTATTTTACCAGTGCATTGTCTCTTCCTGTTTTTATTAATGTAGGACCTAGAAATTCTAATCACAGACCAGAAAACCCTTGTATTATGTTCAGAGCTATACCAGTACAAAGAGGCACCGATTCTCTGAGACTCAGAGCTAGGGCCTTCCTGCTTCCACTGGGTAGTAGCCCCTTGTATTTTCAAATTGCCTCATTTTGACTCTCTGTAGTGGTCTTTGTAGCTGCTGTGTTTGGGAAAAGGCAATAATCTGCAGAAAAGGAGAATCTGTCTCCTTAGACTTGGAAAAGACCAGAGTGAAAAAGCGGAAAACTGGCATCAGGATGTTCTGTGATCTCACCAGCAGGTTCTTCTGACATGAAGATTGTTAGGAGTTGTGTTCCTCAGCTGATACATAGATAAACAGGTCTTTAGGAGTTGTCTTCCTCAGCTGATACATAGATAAACAGGTCTTACAGCAGGGGAAAGAGAGAAGGAAGGGATAGGAAAGGAAGAGAATGAGAGATGCTTCCCAGGAGTCTATACCACCCTGTCCACTTCTGTTCCTTGTCCCACCTTCTCCCCCAGCCCCAAAAAGTAAAAATAAAAAATAAAAAAAAGAGGAAGGGGGGCAGAGAGCTCTCTGAGTTAAGTTTGTGGATGAAAACTCCTGCAGGTCCCCAGGTCTGAGGAGACATGTACTCTTCATTTCCATAAAAACATACATAAACATCTGTAGTTCTGTGTCGCATTAATGTGTCTCTGAAGAGGCGTATGCAAACAAAGGCATTTCATAAGAATTTGCTAATATCTTTCTCTGTTTACAGGTATGATAATTTTCAGAATCCCAGGAAGAGGAAAGGACAAGTTGGCTCAACATTCAGACCAGGACAAAAGATGACTCTAGCTTAGTAACTGTATTTGCTTGTAATTGCTAAACTGTAACTGAAAATTACAAATGTGATTAAATCAGATTATTTATATTCATATGGATTTATTAATGCAGCAGTTGAAGATAAGTTTCTTTTGAACTTACATGCTGTAAAATTGTCACATTTTATTTTGAAGAAAATTGTCTTCCTTCAGATTGATATTAAATTTTTGAGAGAACATTGGTTACTTTCTGCCCAGTTGTTTATCACATAAAATTTTAAATTTTGCTTTCTATCAATATAGTTGCCAAAACCTAACAATGATTTCCTATCCCTGTTTATTTCCTCACAACAAATAGATTCTGTTTGAATAAACTGTAATATCTAATTGTGGAAATGTTTTTTTTTTTTTTTTCTAAATTCTATAAAGGCATTCTCTAATGGCCTTTAGAGAGGTGTTAGAGAAGGGTGGTACTTCATATGTTTGTTGGTAGGCAACTAGTCTAATACTTCCAGAACAGCTATAGCAAAAAAAAAAAAAATTAAGACAAACCAAGATAATTGTATCTTTTTTTCTGCCACTGTTTATTATCCCAAAGAATATCAAGTTACATTTCACAACAACTGTATCTTCTTATCCCCATCTTTTCTTCTTGGAGACTATTCAAGAACATCTCTGATGTTTGGAAGCTTTCTAATGTTACATCCTGAAATTATTCACAACTGCTGTCTTACATGAAGATTGTTAAAGAGTTGTCTTCCTCAGCTGATACATAGATAAGCAGGTCTTAACAGAAGGGGAAAGAAGGAAGGGGCAGGAAAGGAAGAAAACTAGAGATGTTTCCCATGAGTCTATACCACCCTTTCACAACATTTTGCCAATAGTGGGGGTTTTGCTTGGTCTAATCCTAATCCTCCTTCCTTACTATTTACCTTCCTGAGGTAATTAGTGATTTTTATTTTTTTGGTGGTCTTTCATAGCCATTATGTGCCTTTTCACACCTCTATTGTTTTGGGCCATTGGGCATTACTACCCTTTCTGTGATCGGATAGTATGTCCAGGCTTCCTCTGATCACTTCTTCAGGTACATTAGTAGCAGCAGGCTTCTTCAAGCTGCTCCTAAATCTTTGATTATATGGTCCCACTACATGTTCCAATTTGTTATTTCATTCACTGAAATGTATCATGCTATGTCAGTAATAAGAACACATCACATTGACCATATGATTATATCGTTTACTACTGTCTATTTGTAGTTCCTATTCCCAGTGCCAGGAAGTAACCCAAAGAATGTATGATTCATTTGTTTAGTCTTGCAGCCTGGTACAGGTGAAGCCTGTATACACTACAAGCCTTGATAGACACTACAGGTCTTAGCTCGTAGCAGTTAATACCCCTGCTTTTCTCATTTATGCTGAGCTATTGCTTTTTACTCATGCTTAACTCTTGCTTCAGTAGGTTTTGAAACTGAAAATCCTTATTGCATTACTACAAATCTCTACTATTGTCAATACCACTATGTCATTAACATCATACTTATTTTTTAAAAGTGGATATATGTTTGTTTAGTATTAGAGCCACATCCTAGCTTACCTCTAACCTTGAGTTCATCTTTCTTATATAATAGTGTCATTTCTTTCCTTGTTCACCTGCTGTGGCTGTAGAAGTGAATATGAATAGGGCCTGAACAGATAAGCAATTTGCTGCAAAGGAGCAAGTCATTCCCTGTCAGATGCCCCATGGTAACTTGCATTTACACTGTGGTAAATGTAAGGTACTTTGAGGAAATTTATCTTTTGATGGAACAGGGTCAAAAAACATGGATATTGTTAATGAAGTGCAGCAGCTGGCAAGCCGTAACTACTTACTCTGCTTTCTTTATGTGTCAAAACTCAAAAACTTCATGGGTTTTTTTAATTTCCTTTTCCAGGTCCAGTAATTCATTTTGGGCATTTCTGGCCTTCAGGATGTAGTTTATTTGTTTATTAGTTTCTTGTCATCTTTTTGCGATGATTATTGATCCAGTGACATTTTGAGCTCATTCAAAATACTTTTTTCTCTTCCTTGAGCTTCAAATTCCAAATAGTTTTCATCTCTAACCTAAGGAAATGTTATATTCTCTTCTTTCAAATACTTGCATTTGAAACTTCAGCCCAGTTAATTTCATTGATTAGTTCCTATAGTTTCTCAGATAGCTCTAGGAGCTTTTCACTTCTTCTTCCACCTACTGACTTAACGATTTTTCAGTCAAAGGTTCTTTTCTACAACTAGCACTTCTATAAGATGGTGGTCTTCTAGCTCTTTCCTTGCCAAAATTGTTTGAAGTACATTGTGGTTTATTACATCTTTTCTGTTTGGTAAAGAAATCTTCAACTATTACAAAAGCATCCAGATTAGCCCAAATTAGTAGTAGCATCTGGTCTTTAACTTATGTCTAGATAATGGATGTACCAGATGCATTAAAAATGGAAATTATTTAACCTTCCTAGTAACGATAATCTCATAATGCACTGATACTTAAATCCAAAAGGACCAGTCAGAGGCCAATCGTAATTAAAACAAAGACAGTACAATAATCTGTGGAATTATCTTCACCTTTGGAATCATTTAATTAGAATACTATACTTCAATGCCAAGTATTATATTGTGAAGTTAAAAAGGAAAGCATTGGGCTGTACGTTGAGGTCCTTTCAGTCCTCAACCAAAATTAGATACTATACTGTTGCGGAAAATGTTCTTAAAAACCAGGAAGCCTAGGTTCCAAATCTGCTTTCCAAATCTGCGCTCTTCCTTTCTACTTGCAAGGAATTTCACCAGTGTGCTGAGCTAACGTGGGGGTGTGCGTGTGTGTATATATATGCACATACACACATGCCCCTGTATAGATAACCTTGACTATTGCCTTGGGTGGCATCATTTGATCCAAGAAAGTAGGTCACTATTAATAACTAGTTGCTGTTGGGTGATCTTCGGTTACATGCTGAATTACAGTATCATCTCATCTTAAAAGATAGTGGAGTATCTAAATGAAGCCTGGCTAAGATCTGTTATACAGGCACAGAGGTCCACTAGAGGGAGCATAAAGTTATAGCTAAATGGGGGATAATCCCTTCTATACAAGCGTTGTGCAGGAAACGTCAGCTGGCCTGTGGAGGCTCTTTCACAAGGCCCGGTATTAAGAAGTACGCCAGGAGTGAAAAGGGACCAATAACAAAGTTTGTTTGCCGTTCTGTAGGGCAGCGGGGATTTAGCTGCAATGGCTCATGAAGATACCACAGGCAGCCAAACAGCTGATGTCATGTTTGAGCCTTTTGACCTCTGTTTTCCAGTCTCCTCCAGTCAAGAACCAAGTAAACTCTCTGTGACCCAGCAACCTAAAGACGGACAAATTCTGTGCCTCCCTATTAGCTCATCTGTCATTCCTACCTCCTGTAAGTGATACTGGTGTCGGTTTTTCTGGGTATATATTATGGCCCGTATACAAGGTTGATATAACCTGGGGTAGCTTTTTCCTTTCACTCCTGTTGTCACCAACATTGTCAGCTGTCACTGACCTTTTCTCAATTGCCAACCAGGCTTTCCCCGTAGTCGAGAGACTTCTGAAGAAACAAGTGTTAAATATAGATGTAAACACTTACCATGTTTCTAACATACAAGGGATTATTTCACTTTGTTAATAGGAACTCAGTTTCCACTACTATCCTGTAATTTTTCTAAAAAAAAAAAAAAAAAATATGTTTAGGCAGCTTTTACTCTAAAAATGATTTATGTTTGAAGCTGTTGTCTTACAGCTGCGTGGCTGATACATTTTTCAAATACTGCCTTGGAAAAATGTACCTGTTTTGAAGCAATCCACAATTCTGGATTGAGTCTGTTGATGACTGGAAAAAGTCTGGAAAAAAATGAGATGGTGGGTCAATTCTGCAAAATGCTGATTTAATCAGTGCAATTAACTCTACTGAAAGGCTCATATGTCTGAATGTTGAGAGAATTTGGTAACTCCTAATAATCAAAATCTGCCAGGCTTGCTTTTCCAAGAATTGGGGACATTGAATACCATCCAATGTGTTAGGTCCTTTTACTGTTAACACTATTCTGCTGTAAATCACATTTATTGTTCGTTTGGGAAACAGAATTTCTGTTATACAGTAAAAATTTCACAAGGTATTTATTGTATAACTTCTACTTCTTAAGGAACCAAACTTTGTTCCATTTCCAAAGAGAAAAAATAGAAAAGATTTCCTAACCCTTTTAAAATTAAATTAAAAGATAAGCAATGTCTGCTGAGGCTTAGATTACATTAGCCTTATGTTTCACAATAGACATCACCAACTAGAACTCTGCTTGACAATATTTTAAGCATGACAGTTAGCAGCCTGGTTAAAACACACAAATTCTATGATTTACGTTAGGTTTGAAAAGTACTTTGGCTTTTAGTGCACCCAAACAAGTCTAAATTTTGTGTGGACCAATCTACATTTAATGTCATACAGGGAGTTTCTCCCTCCCCCTCTTCTGGCATTAAGGAAGCAAAGTAAATTTCTCCAGCCCAAAAGCAAACACATCTTTTAAAATATAATTTCAAAACAAAAGCATTTATGAATTTAATTTTTTCCCAGGATATTTTACTCAAATTAACTGGTGTGTGAGTTTGTATGTGTGTGTATATATATAGATATAAAAAATATGAAAAAATATATAGTTGGCTTTTTTAATATTATGAATCTAATTTATCATTTTACTTGTTGCCTAATTTATTTCATAACTCCTAGTTACTATGAAAATTGTAATATACAGACATGCTGTATTAGTGCATGAGGATCTGACAGTTTATTATTTAATACCTCCTAAGCTCGTATAAAAGGGTGGGAGTGAAGCCTACTTTCCAGAGAGTTAAGATAGCAATCATAAAACCATAAGCAATGCAGGAACTTGGAAGAGACCAGAAGCAGAATGGAATTTCTTGCATGAGTCAGGCTGATATTTTCAGCGTTAACGCTATGGAATGAAGTTGGGAGACCGGACTACAATTTGTCAATGTCAATTGACAGGTAGGAATTCACTTCACTCTCTCACAGGCATCATTCGAGAATAACCCATTTACAGCTGCCATGTGAGAACCTCGGCCAGGGGAGCTAAGGTGGTTTGGCAGAGGTCTTTCAAATCGGCACTCCTTCAATACATTTCATTACAGGCATTTGTAGAGTCTCCGTTGCACTTAATATGCCCTCTCTTAAAAGCCGGCCATCTGTTAGCATGACCTTGGCATCAGATGTAAGTATGGGTTAAATGAAGTATTTTGCATCGGAAGCACAAGGGAGATGGCAACTTGGTCACAAAGATAATGTGTTTGACCTCAGTGCAAGCTGTTGTAATATGCGAAAAGTTTAGCATTTATTAAGCAATACCCAGTTTTGCCTCAGGTACAAATTTTGAGACATTAGTTCTACAATCTGTTTTAGTTTTTTAGCAAGTCATATACCAGATTATTTCTCTCTTTGATTAGTATGTGCACAATAGGATGGGAATGGTACAAATCTTGCTTTAAGGCTTAATTGCTTTAGTTTTCCCATTTCTAAAATGGGCCAAACGGTAACAATCTGTCATAGGTACACTGGAATGAAAATCTGTTGACTAAGGTTTAGCGTGCTGTTCCAGTGGTGCAGCAGAGAGATCTAGGATAAATACTTTCAGATGCTCAGATAGTGGTTGGTAAAGAAATACTACATCAGTTTACTGGTATTCAGGTCACAAGTGTAAGTCAGATTAATAGAAATGAAGTGTGAAAAAGTCTTTCTCCGTATCCTCTAGCAGCTGGTGGAGCTTCTGTAAGACTCCCACGTGTGTGGCCTTCCTGTAACGTTGTACAGCAGCAGTGTCGTATCAGCTGCTATTAGATAACCAGGGTAGATTTTGCATCTCTTAGCAGTGCTGTCACATGCTAGTCTCCAAAAGTCTTTAATAGCTTGAATTAGTTGAAATGATTTAGTGAAGAATGGCATCTCAGGGAAAAAGTCAGTCTGGGACTCCTAGGTGCAAAAAGATGACCTCTTTCTTCATTGTGTACACGAAAACAGCTCTTAAGATTCTGCAGTAATGATTATTGCCCCATTTAGGCACAGCTATAACACAGTACGTATCTTGCGGAGACCCAGTGGATAAGTGGACACTGGCACTAGTTTTTTTTTTTAAACCCTCCGGGCGGCAGGTTTGCTCCGCTGGGCCCGCAAAGCCCCACTAGATACTGCAAGAGTAGCGAAGGCAGAATGAGAAGCCAGCAGGCTCTTCCCTCCACCTGCAGCGGTGTATTTAACAACTGCCGTCTCTTCCAGGGCATCCTGAATTTGGGCACAAGTGAGAACAAGCTTTGCTTTGACTTAATAGAGGAGAGAGTAAGTGTTGCTGTCTTCTGACTGATTGGGATTTAACCGCCAGCTCGTCTTTGACAATTTTGAAGCATCCGGTTAACAATTTAGCGCAGGGAAAGTAATGTCTAGGGTGGGATACTGATGGTGTTGTGACCAACAGCATTCACGAGGAAGCATACTCTGTATCTTTATATGTACTGCTCCAATTGCACACTCGGAAATAATTTGCCAAGTAATATTTACACTGCAAACTTGCCTCGGGTTGAAAACCAGAATAGTTTTGGTTTTGCTTGAACTTCATTCACATTTGATTGAGCATGTACTCCAAACAGAACTGATACAAGAGTCTGTTGCTCTTTCAGCAGAAAATATTGCTTTGGCATGCTAGCTTTCAGGAAGAAGTGTATTTTCAGAGGGGAAAATCATGGCCTGATAAGATGCTCACTTGTCTGATGGCAAAGCCAAAACTTTGACTGAAAATGCTCCATACATGAAATTCAGACTTTGAGCAAAATTAAAGCTACAACCTAACCATTATGCTGCTGTGCACAGCGGTAAGAGCCAGTCCCTGAAACGCAGCTATGGGGAAACTGCACATTCTTTAAAGGCAATATTTTCCCCCGAGTTGTTAATTGTAGTTCACCTGCTGGAAAGCATGGTGTTCTGCCTTATGTGTTAGCAAAACAAAGATCTAGTTGCTAGACCAGCTTCTGCAGCTTGCCAATTACCTCTCGCTTCTCCTTGCTACGTCCATGAGGTAATGAATTTGCACTAGTGCAACTGCTTGTGCATTTGCAATGCTTGTGATGGAGGGTCGGGCATAAACTCAATGTACAGAGTGGTTAGCTGATGAGTTGGCAGTGCTGGCAGTTGGAGAGAATTCTTTTCCTTAGGAATAAACCAAAATTGATGCCACAATGAATATAGGACTGAGCCAGTTTTCAGGGGCGGCACCTGCTTTGAGCGCAAGAAAACCACTGCTGATAATACAGCTGGTTTTCTTCTGTAACAGGCAGGGTTGCTGTCACTTTTCTTCTGTTGGTTGAGAAGCTAATCAAAGTTGCCATGTGAATTAAAAGCTGATATCATAAATATTGCGAGTGTTGTTTGAGCTTTGATATATCTCAGAAGTAGCTGCATAATCTCTTAGGTACAGCCAGGATGCTTTTCCTCAATATGTTACTCAGGATTTGTTTTAATATATGACAGAATAATCCTATAAATAATTCTTTCATTATTTTCTTCCTTCCTTTTGATGATGTTTTAATGTTGTTTTCTGATATCTTAAAACTAAAAAAGAAAAGTGTGAAGTATAAACTTAATTGTAACTCATGAATTTTTATATTCTCCATTTCCTTAATGTTACTGAATAATGTTTTTTTTAAAAAAACAGTCAAGTTCTGCTACAGCAGAACAGAAACTCCCAAGAACGCTGTGTTCTACAGTATCTCTCTTTCATGTCACTAGCTCACAAGACCTGACATGAATTACCTGGAGCCTGATCTTTTCCAGTATTCTGATACACAAGGTACTAGAAGGTAAGAAGTTTATTTTCGTGTTTACCACATTTCTTGTTGTCAGTACTAGTCATGGCTCATGTGAAGCTGGGTGCGGTTTCATTCCTCTGGTAAGCCCAAAGGGTAGGTGTGTTACTGCACGCTGGCAGGCTTTTGGGTTCCTCTGCAGGAGTTACTTTTCCGGGACTTCTGTTCTGGTTTTCTCCCCACCCTCAATGTGCCACAAAGACCTGGAATGCCAAAGGTCAAAGATCCAGGGTCTTCTTGGCAAGCAAGAGCACATGTGCTGACGTGGTGAATCACTCCTGGAATGATTCATTCTCCTCTCGGTGAGGGATAAACTGATACTCTGAGGGCTGTGAAGAGTAGAGGTGAAATATTGGCTCGCTGGAGATCGATAGGAACTTCACCATTGCCTTCACTCACGCTGAAAGCCTGTCTCGATCTAAAGAATTGTCAATGACTCAGATTTCACTGTTTCTGGTACCCAAATTCTTGTCCTTTCTCCAAAAACAGATCCCACTCGGGCTCAAAGATGCTTTATTTTCTCATTTTTCCAGTGTACAGCAATAATAGTTGAGTCACAGTCACTGTTACTCAAGGTAACAGATGGCTTCTGTGTGCTTCTGTCTCACAAAATGTAGCACACTGGATATCTGAGGAAATTATATTATTTAATCAAAATCCTCAAGGCTTTCATAACAGAATTAATTATGCATTTGTTCTGGTTTTGGTAAGCTTCATTCCTCTGTGTGTATTTTGTGCTTTTTTTTTTTCCTGAGAAATACGTGATTGCATATTTGACTTTAATTCTGTATTTTAGTTTCAGAGAAGAAATTGCCAAATTTCTAACTGACTATGCCAGAGCTGCAAAAGTACTGAATCTGCAGCATGTAAGACAAGTGCTTTATCTTTGCATCTTATTTTTCTTAAACTGATAAAGATGAATAAATCTGAACACAAATGTCAGTGAGATACTACAGGAGGGATATATGCAAGATTTGCAGAAGTCTTAGTGGTGTTAATTTTCCATTTGAAAAAGCAGGCAAGGTGTAACACTCAAGGACTAGTGTTACAGGTGTGATAGTGTGGCTTTTTCACTCTGTTTTTTGGAATTTAAACTAGTGCTGATATTTCTGCTAAATATTTCATTGCTAAATGAAAGTTTGTACTACTACTTTCAGATAACTGTTATGAATGGCTGTTGTGCTGTTTTTGCTACTCTGTCAACTGTATTATGTGACCCTGGTGGTGAGTAAAAACTTGATTATTTTACTTAAAAACATTTGTTAACAGTGAATATAATCGTATTGTGACTTCTGACAGCCTGCTGTTACTCTAATTGCCGAATGAAGCAAGGAATGGTATTTCTTTGTCACTGGGCAGAGTGTCTTTGAAATAATGCTTCTATTTCTAGAATGGTGGAAAATGTTTGAGGTATCAGCAGGCCCAGTCGCTTTCTGGAATGCAGTTTGTAGTTTTTTAAGAGCATTATAGGAAGAGGAGAAGGGTATCAAGAGAAGGCAGCATATTTTGAAAAGTTATGAGAAAAAGAGGTGGGAACCATGGTGGAAGCTGGAGGGAGTAGGCACACAGGGAGGGAGGTATACTGGGTTGAAATCTGGGACCCAGAGAAAATTTGGGTAACTGGGTAAGGAAAATACGTAGGGGGAATTCGGGACAGGGGAAAGGAGCGGCAGCAGAAGAGGGATTCCTGGTCAAATAAGGGTGGTGGTGAGGAGGAAGCAGAGGTGGGAATGCCAAGCAGAAGGAGTGGAGTCCCCAGAAACAATCTGCTCACAGCAGAAGTAGGCAGTAGGAGGAAAAAGAGAGCTCAGGAAGGGAAAATGGTTTCCTCTCTAGTTTGGAATGAGGAAAGCAGTGTAGGCGTGCAGTACAGCAGAGAATGGGGAAATCCACGAAGACCTGCTGGGGAAGGAAGGTGAGCAGGAGGACTTACATAGCCTCCAGCGCAGGAGGCTGTGCCTCCCCCATTACACCCCGTTACTGGCACCAAAAGCCCTTGGGAGGAGGGTGGAGTGATATAGGGTAACGTGGTGCAATGACTCAGCATATTGGTGGCAAAAGCGCTGTGAAACCAATTAGTTTTGTTTAGCTTTAAATGATAATGTTTACTGCAGGCTACTTGTATCCGTGTCTATTTCAATATGTTCAGATTTCATTGTATTTGCACAGTTTTAACGGGAATTCTTCTCCTTGAATGCTGACAGGCTCCTTTTTACCCCTTCGTTAACGTAGGAAGCCCACTCCGTCCCCTCTGAAACCCTGTCACGCAGGGCTTTTGCAGTATCTCCAGGAGAACACCAACCTGGGGCTACTCCACAGCAAAAAAATGAGGAGGGAAACAAGTCCCACAGTGCTGTAGGCTCCCTGGCTGCAAGATAGCACCTTGGCAACCAGAAAGAAGTAGTTGAGGTGTGCAGCAATTCCTGATGAAAAATTGATAGTAACAGAGCATTAGCAAAATATTGAGAGCAAGATCACCATTTGTCATTATTATTTAAATAAATAAAATAAAACAAATAAATAAAATACATAGCTGATCAGGTCCATTCCCTTTTACTGAAAATATATACGACTGTCGAATCTGCTATTGCAAATGCTAAGAAAGAATATTGGGAAAGAATTTGGGTTGATTGATGTCTACTAAATTTTCAGTTTTTTTAAATATTGGCTTAGGCTACAGTGAAGGCCTTGAAGTTAAATCAGATGTCAAATTCTTAGATTGTCAGTTTAGTCGATTAGAGTATAATGAAATAATTGCTCATGAGAAATGTTCATTTCATTTTTTAATGTTTTTAGATGGCTATCTTATTCCAGCTCCATACTATGGTGGTATAAATTCGAAAACGTGGCTATATGGCAGAATACAGCCTGTTCATGTGCCCTTGTTCAGTGAGGTAAAGCTTTAGCTATTCACATACATTAACAGACATGTCACAGGGAACAATCAAAAAAACATGAAAATGCAAACCGAGTCCAAGTGAAGAGACGGGACCAGTCTAGCACTTTTAGAGACCTCCTGTCTTTTTCTCAGACTGCAGCATGATAGGAGGCTGGGGTCATCACATGTGCAGGATTGCGTTCGTTCTGTGCAGACGCTGTTCTGCACTGACATGCTGAATTATAATTTGTCGGCTCTAAGTCTGTCACTCCTACTACGAGTAAATTCAGTTTGCACATTTTCCCCTTAAGCACTGAAAGGTGTATCTACCACGTAAGTTTTGTAACATTGGTTCCCCCTTTGAAAGCTCAGTAATCTGTGAGGCAAGTCAAAGGGTGGTAGCATCTTTTATAAGACCAAAGGATACAGTCAGAGGGAAAGAAAAAAGTGATCTTTCAAGTACACAAGTTCTTCTCTAAGTCATTGATAGTGTAGTCGTGGATAAGGGCAACATTTAAAAACAAAATAATTGAGTTCTATAGAAAAGACTGATCTTAGTTTCAGATTCTTTTATTTTCTAAAACCCAGTAGCAATTGTATTTTCACTAGGTGGGAGTGTTTCTTCACTATCTTCTTTTTAATTTTTTTATGGTTTTAATATTTTTTTATTCTTGTTGATTTTTCTTGTTCTGTAGGTGACTGATGAAGAAAGTCACCCTTTCCAGTTAACAGTTGAAAAATTAGAAGATGCATTACAGAGAGCTAAAAAGCAGGTATCAATAACATTGATTTCTGATTTTCATGTTTTCCTAGTTATTTTGTAAGCAGCATATTTTCTCAGCATTGAAGCATTTGTACAGTTTCATCTGTGCAGATTTTCAGTCTTGTGACTGAGGTGGGTCCAACTCCAGCAACAGGAGTCGAATTGATGTTATAATCTGGGCACTGTAACAAAATGCAGAGAAACTCCCTGACTCTATTTTATGAAGAACAGATCTTAACTTGTGTTTCAAGACCAAGTTTCTTTCTTTGTAGATTTTAATGGAATTTGAAGTGTTGTAAACAAGCTATTGTTCTGACCCTCAGAAGAGAGAATATGCTACTGTAATGACCCGCTCAGTTAATTAAAGAAACATGTCTAATGTGATTTTGAAGAGTGTTCTTCTGAGTTCCAGCTAACAAGGAATTGCTAGCAAACAAAAAATTACAAATGTAATTTTTCCAGAGTTTAGGAAGCTTCATTAGTTCAAAATACTTAGCATGTTCAGTGATTTTATTCTCATCAGGATTGCATAAATGAGGACATTTTTTCTTGTCACATACATTTTCTTTTTTTCACATTCCTCTCTGTCTTTGGAACTGCTTGTCTTCCCTGTGGAAATAAATGTTTGGTTTTGTGAGTATCCACAAAATAGTGCTCACTGGTATTTCAGGATAAAGTGTTTCCTATTCTTATTGTCTTGATATTCATAATCTACTCACTTCATGGAAAATTATAAATGCACTTAACCTTAACTGTTTGTGCTCATCCTTGAAAAGATCCAGCGGAGGAAGCACAGGCTGAATAGTAAAACATTTTACCAAAGATGCGGTGGTGATGGTAGTGATGTTTCAAAACAGTGAGATAGACTTCTTGTGTCCTCTTCCAGGATAGAAAATGAGGTTTAACAATGGATAAAGCATATAGTTACAAGGAAGGTCACTTATAAAGGTCAGTTATAGGTAAGGTCACATATAAAAAATGGGTATTTTGGATACATGCAAATCTGTGCATACTTTTTTTTTTATAGATATGTTGAATCTATCCTAGTTAGCTAAGTGCTTGATCAGCATGGTGCCTATGTTTAGACACCATCTGTATGTCTGCGTCATCTGTCTGTGCCTTTGCCAGCCTTTGTGAGCCCGAGCATTCAGACGTTTATCACTTGATCCTAGCAGAGGGAGGTAGCTAGTATCCCTGCTGTGTTACTGTGGCTGTCAGGACATGAACTGGCTGGCCGAGGTGCTGAATCACAGACCAGCTTAACTCTTTAGAGATTGTCTTTGTCATCCTTCTAGAGCTGCAACTGTTCCTACGAATAATATTATAAACATCTGCTTTGGATACATGTAATGTCATAAATAGCTGGAGGAGCTAGACTAGAACAGCAGTTGAGAAACTGCCGTCCCACAGCAGCTGTTCCTATGAACCGAAATGCCTCACTCAGCATCTTCTGCTTAACACACGTCAGTTGTCAAATACACTGAATATGCTATTGTGCAAGGAGTACTTCTGGAACAGCTGTTTGTGCTTAGTATTTGCATCTCATCTTGTTTTCAGGTAATTTCTTCCTGTAAGAAGTAATTCCTTCAGGTAATTTAATCCTGATCAACCCCCCCAATCCATTAGGGGACATTTACCCAGCACAGTTACTGAAAGAATGTCTAGAGTTTGCGCACAGGTTTGAGCCCTAATGCTATTTGTGTGGTATTTCATTGTCTGTTAATGCAAGTTCTTTGCTTGTCCATGTTCAGAGGAGGTGGTGGGCAGGGTCCTGATCATGTTTCTTGTGTAACTAACCTATTTACTTGGCCTTTCTGGGAACACTAGAATAAATTGCTTAAACTGGGATCCAACAATGTCTTTCTGAATTAAATACTGTTGGGATTTTTTTCTTTTATATGTGCTTTAAACTTATAAAGCTTTTTATTTGCCTAAAATATTTCTTTATTAAACTGCTTTGATGCGTGGCTCAGAAAAATGACAGCAGGTGATTATCAGTCTTTAGCAGCAGTAGTAAGCATCGCCAGGACCGTCACTTGAAACGTTATCAAAATATGAAAATCTTAACATTTAATATTGGGGGAAAGTAATTGGATTGGCAAGGAGTAAGTCAATGGTCTGAAGTTTTGTAGCATCTTTTATAGCTACTTAGCTCGAGATGTACAAGCAACTCACTTTCCATCAAAGGAAGATACTTCTGAAATATCTCATCCCCATTCCACTTCTTTTATCCTTAACCAGCTCAGAGTTCATGTTCTAAGCTCTAACAGTCTCCTGAATCCCTTGGGTACTGATGGAGAAAAAACACTTCCTTTTGAAAAGCATCTATGTTTTTTTAGGAAAAGATATATTCCTTTATTATTTCAGTGAGCTTCTGCCAAGGAATGACCGCAAAATCCTGTACATACTTTGAAAGCTAACAATACTTAATACTAAAGCTAACAATACTTCTGACAATCTTAAATAGAGTAGGTTGGTATTGATTGTTCATTAATTACCAAAGATTACTGGGGATAACACAACATTCCTGCATTTTTGACATGATTTTCTTTTCATGGAAACAGCAGTGGAGGTTGGTAGAATTCAGTGCGCTACTTCCAGTTACCCAGTTTTTAAAAAGGCAAATGTATCTTTTTCTCAGCACGCCCCATGGATTTCAGGATGCAACCAACCTAAGCTGGTACTAAAATAATGTTAGAGGATAAGGATTAGAAACAATAATTTTATTTTTAATGTAAAAACTGTTCTGAAACCAAACTTCCTTTTAAAAAAAATTATAGAACTCAATGGTCAAATGAAATGAGGCTTACTTAGAAGAGGATACCTGCACTACTTGGGTGTTTAAAACCATTCTGCAATTTTTTCAGTATTTATAAGTATGTGCATGGCTTGTTGGTATCAAGTATGATAGCATGATTTACTGTTTTCCATGGCGTTCACAGCAAGAGTGTATTAGAGAGTTATCTTAAGTGCATGACAAGTCTTTTTTAAAATCTAACATCTGGATTTGACTTCAAGTCTCACTGGAGAAATCTCGCAGGGTAAAGAAGTTTATAATATATTGCTGTGTTCATTTTACATTTTAAATAAGAGTTGGGTGGGACCATACATTGGAACGGTTGGATTGAGAACCATTGGATTGAGCATGCAGTTGGATTTTGTTTCAGATATATGGAATGTTATTGCTGCTGCGAAATAAATAATATGTATAAATAGAAGTTGGTGATGCACAAGTGCTCACAGTACGCCTTGTGACCTCTGTGTAAAATTTGTAGGGGAAATACAATAGCAAATAGGTGTGCTTATGGATACGTTGCTATGGCAGTAGCTGAGATTATACATATATAAATGCGCAAATAAATTTCTTTTAAATGTGTTAATATGCCTGTATTTTTCTGTACGTAGACATGAATCGCATGTAATAATGGATGAAATATACATGCTGTCTGTTTATGATGATACCACCTTCACCGGTGTTCTTAGCTTAGATTGGTAAGTGTGATTTCTTAGCAGGGATTAGAAGATACTTAATCCTAAATAAAACCCCTGCCATTTTTTTCGAACTTCTGGTTAGCTAATGTAACTGGTATAGTTTGAATGAACTCACATCCAAGTGTTTGCAACTATGAGACTAGTTAATATGGCTTCATATGGCTTTAAATGGCAGATCTCTTGCTTCCAGCTAATGTGTATGATACAGTAATAACACTAAAAATTGACAGAGCCCTTAGTCATTTTGCTGCTGCTTTTCTTGGTTGTTGCCTGTTACACAGCCTGAGCGTAAGGTTCTCACTGTAATGGTAATGAAGTTGCCTAAGGTTGTGCAAGTTACCTGCTACAATGAGTCTCCTTCCTGACTAGCATGCTGTTGGGCTCTTTCTGTTTGTTTCCTAACAGGTGATGAAAAGAATAAATGTTTCAAGAATATTTAAACCTGTTGTTATCTGACTAACAAAACTTCTTTCCCCAAAAGTATGTGATTGTCTTTGTATAACTGCACAAATTTCATACTGATGGGAAATTTCCAAGTCCATCCAAGTACAGCCAAGCTCAGTGAGTGACTGGGTATTGATTCACCCGTACAAGATCACGAACCATAAATGAAGCCTAAAAAAATACTTTCATTACTGTGAAAGTTCACCCAGCTCCATTAGGCTGAAGAAGAAAATTTCCAGCCTTGGCCCTACTTAGACAAAGTTACACAAAGGAGAAAAAAACATCATCTGCAGTGGTACACTGAGGTGTATTTTGTTTACTTGCACCTCACTGTGTAGATGGATGCTCTAAAATGTTCACTTCTCCCTTCCCTAGCCTGAAATGCAGCATAGTTGAGCAAACAATTCTTCTCCATCAAGTACAAGAGCAGTTGTGCATCACTTATGGAAATACTGCTTTTGTTTTAATACCGATGTGATCACTAACTATGCAGTGGGAATCTGGGATTTTAACTGAACGATTACATCTTAGTGCAGGTCCTTTCTGGGGGATTTTTGTGTGAATCTGTGCCTCAGCACACACTTGGGAGATCATGTCATAGCATAATGTTTTGTTAAAAGATCTCTGAGAAGATGTCATGACACTTTAAAGGATTATATACCAATTTTACTAAAAAATTACTACAATTTTACTAATTTAAACTTTTTTGTAACCTGCATAACTTGTTCTTCTATAGCAATAGTTCTTGTCTTCCTCTTTTCTCATTCAGTTTACCAGATCCAGAATGGACACATTTTATGTGGGGTTTTAGCAAGGTAGGTCAAAATACTAAGTTTGTGTTTTAATTTAAGATATTTCTCCACAAAAATTAGTTGGGCTATTCTGACATAATGAGTTTCTCCTTGTTTATTATTTTTTCTTCTTTAGTAGTGTAAAATTTGTTAAAGTTCAGAGTTTAATTTGGGATCTACTTAACAGCAACAGCTAAGGCATGTGTATTAAAGGCATTGAAATGTATAAGCACATTTCAGATCTATAGCATTTTGCCTTTTCTTCTCTTGGAGGGAACAGTAAACTGATGACTGCTTGGAAGCAATGGTGGGGTATAATGGGAACAGCCCAAGGGTAGGAGCCAAGCATGTTTTCAGTTGTTGGCCTGTAAAGCAACCCTGTTAAAGCCACTGACCTCCCTGCCCCAGGGTTGTCTAGAAGTCGCTGGCTGGTTTTTATCATGCTTGGGACTCCATTTGGCAATGTTGGAATTTACTCCAGAAGGTTTTTTTTCCGATGCATCAAAATTACTCTAGACTTGGTGGCTTGACAAAGCACAAACATAAAGTAAAAACTGCGCCTCTCTCTCTTCTTTTTGTCCTCCAAGCATTTTGGTATGAGCGGTATCAGAGTTGTGGTATTGTACACCAGAAATCATGAAATTCAGAAAGCTGTGAATCAACTGGCTGTCTTTCATAGCTGTCCTGGACCTGTTCAGCATGCTCTCAGTCAGTTCCTTAGGGACAGAGGTTAGCCACACTAGAAATGTTTCCATTGAACTGTTTTATGTTTCCATTGCAGGTGGAAATAAAACAAAGTTATATTTTTCTTGCTTTGATAGATTGGTTGGATAATGTGTTTTTTCCCATCAACAAAAAGCGACTTAAAGAAGCACAGAATATTCTTGTGGATGGGCTTGCAGATGTTGGAATACCCGTGTTCAAAAGTTCAGGAGGACTCTATGTGTGGGCAGACTTCAGGAAAGTATGTAAGCAGCTTGAAAAGGGGTGGGAATGTAAAAGTTGCAAATGTAAAAATTACTTGTGTGTGTTGTTACACACTTTAGTATCAGGTCCTGGAAAATCGTTTCAATGGATTTATGTACTTGTTCAACCTTTAATAAAAAATTATTTTCTTCTTTTAGTTCTTAAGGTCACAGACATTTGAAGCTGAACTTGAATTATGGCAGAAGCTCCTTGATAAAAAACTCCTGAGTAGTCCTGGAAAAGCTTTTTATTCTTATGAACCTGCATGGTTTAGACTGGTTTTCTCTGATTCTGTAGATAAAATTTACTTGTGTAAGTGGTTTTTACTTCTAATATGGCATGTAGTAGCATGCAAGTTTTAAGAAACATTAACATTGTAATGAGTTCAAACCTAATTATTCTCTCTCTGCTTGTGAGGGGCATTTTTAGAGTTTGTATGAACTGAGAAATACTAGATTGTCCCAGAGCATCGGTTACAAAGCACTTAGGTTGGATTATGTTAAACCTCTAAAGCTTTCAGAATTTAATTTTAAAATTTATTTTTACTCTATCAGAAGTAAGGAACCAAATTTTATATGAAAAGATTTTTACTCTTTCAAATTATGCTTTATAACATGTGGGAATTCCCCACCATCCCTCATTTTTATGTGGCTCATGTTAGATATGAAAATGTATCCATCTCTTATGCTGTAAAATACTTAACCTTGAATGAATGCTTTATATCGTTGGCAAAGGGGACATTTGTGAAGTAATGGGAGCATATAGAGTCAGTGAAAAATGTAGATTGAAAAGGAATCCTTGGGTCATCTAGTAGAACTTCCTGCTCAAGGCAGGCCTGTCTCTAAGTCAGAGAGCAGGTTGCTCAGGGCCTTGTTCAGTCAAGTTTTGAGACTGTCTGAAGACAGAGATTACGCAACCTCCCTGAGGAACCGGTTTCAGTTTTTTTTCCATACATCCAGTCAGTATTTCCCTCTGTATTTCCTTTCTACAGGTATTCAGAGACTTGAGCAAATGTTGCACAGTTAACGCTGCTGAACCAGTCACAAACAACACACCTTCCACTGCAGATGCTTTATGCAATCCAGAAGAGATTCTTCAGGCAAACCTTCAAACACACCAGGAGAAGATGTCTCCCAGCTAAAAAATATACTTGTTTATTAAAATCATATATGCACTTAATTACTTGATATAATTTAGCATGCTTATGTTTACTAAAGGTGCGTATGACTTCAGTATTTTTGCCTGTAACCTTGCATAACATTCTCACTGCGCTGTGACCTGGCATTAATAATCTTGCAAGTGGACTTGCTAAAGTCGAATTTTAAGGAAAATGGACCTCCTGGAGATTGTGAAATTAGCCCCTGTTAAGCACAGCACTTGGTTTTACTCCATTTCAAGTGTGCTGTGTGTCAGTAAAACCAGTGAGTCTTAATATATACTTGCACAGTTGTTGAATTATGAAATTTTGAAAACACTGGTAAAATGGTTGTGCATATTACTATATATTATGGACTGTATATTTTAATACTGAAAGTACTGAATCAGGCGATACTCAAATTTTGGTAACCTTTTGTAGCTGGCAAAATGTTTTTGTATATTCATGAGATCTCTCTAAACATATACATCTCAAACATTTTATACACCTTTCTGTATATGCATGATAAGTGAGTACTTTCTGAGACAGCATTTAGATTTGGGGCTTCTGGGCTCCCTTTCAGATTATTTCTGTGTGCCTGTACTCATTGGATAGTGCTTTCATACATTAACTATAAAAAAAACCCTTGAAGGTCTGTAATGTATACTAATTTGACAGGGTTGTAGAGGGACTTTTTTGCTTTATTTTTTATTTGTTGGGGTTTTTTTAAAAAGTATTTGTAGACTTAATTCACCGTTTTCTCCATTATTTAGGTTTGTTGAGAGAAAACTAGAATTGCAAAATTAACAGACTGCTGCTGTAGAGGCTCGGTAGGAGGACTGTCTCACTGTGGATCCCTAATAAACTTGGTATTTGTGCTCCTGATAGTAACACGGCCTTTGACCTGTTTTTCGTGGCATTTAAACTTGGCAACCTTACGTCGTTCAGGCTGATAACGCAAAGATCTGTCGTACAGCAATTTTTAAAGCTCATAGAATCATGGAATAGTTGAGGCTGGAAGGCACCTCTGGAGATCATACAGTCCAATGCCCCTGTGTGGAGCAGGGTCAGCCAGAGCAGGCTGACCACGACTGGGTCCGGTTGGGATTTGAGTATCTCCAGCGATGGAGGCTCCACAGCCTCTCTCAGCAGCTTGTTCCAGAGTTCAATCACTCTTTTTTACTAAAAAGTTTTTTCTTATGTTTAAACAGAATTTCCTTTTCTCATTTTGTGTCCATTGCTTCTTGTCCTGTCACTGGATACCCAGAAGAGCCTGTCTCCATCTTCCTTACACTTTCTTGTCCAGTATTTATACACACTGGTAAGATTCCCCCTGAGCCTCTCTATTCCAGGCTGAACAGTCCCAACTCTCACCCCCTCCTTGTATTTCAGATGCTTCAGTCCCTTAATCATTGTTGAGGCCCTTCACTGGATTTGTTCCAGTTACGTCCATGTCTTTCTCGTACTGGAGAGCCCAGAACACTGGGCCCCAGCACTCCGGATGTGTCACACTAGTACTGTGTACAGAAGCCTGTGGTGTTTAACACACTCATTTTTGCAGGCCTGTAAAAATGGTTGGTAATAAAGGTAATAAATTACCACAGGTTGGTAATAAAACACTACAGAAGACCTTCACAAAACTTGCTGACTGCACTAGGCAAATGCAATTTACTGTAGGTAAAAGGAAGGAAAAGCAATATGATAGGGTCTAATGAACATTACTCTTCAGTAATGATCCACCATGAAACACCAGCTTGTTGTTAAAAGGAATTTGAATGTTACAAATTATTAGAGAAAAGACTTCAGAAAGTATTCTGTCATTATAAAAAAAAATCCACGGTCTTCCTGCATGTGCGCTGTTGAAGGTTACATGCAGCTGAGGTCCCCTTGCATCAAAAAGGATACGGCAGAACTGGGAAAGTCAGTTCAGTTTACTGGGGCGTCCTAAACACGCACCTCTGAAATATCAGTGTGTTGCAGAAAGTAATATGGCAATTGCTGGGGTCTTAATACCCTTCCCCGAGGCATTAGAAGCTGGGATTTGGCCATTACTGGAGGTGGGCTACTAGACAGAGTTTAGGTTTGCCCCAGTACATCTGTTCTTAGGTTAATCTGAAACTCTGCTTCCAAGCGTTGGGGAAAGAGAGGATGTAGAGATTTGTAACAGAAAAGTGAGGGTTGCTGTGGATGGCGGGGTGTGTGCCAGCACCAGCGGAAACAGCAGAGCAAGAGTGAAAGGCATGGTCTGTATCGATAATGATGGACGCTGCTCCCGGTCAGTCAGACCAAGGAGTGGGGCAAGCCCAGATGGTCGGCACGCTGACAAGACCACAGCATGGACGGCTCCTCAACAGAGGCCCCTGCGCTCTACAAGAGGAGGAGGGCAACAAGCCAGCATATCACATATGCCACTCCTTTATGGCATTAATGTGAGTGTGTAAACCCAATTTGTTAAGAGATTTGTTTAAATAGATTTTTCCCCAGATCTCACACTGGCTTTTGTTACACTGATTTTCTACAAGAAACATTGTTCCTTGTTTCCACCCGGAAGTACTGCAATGAGTTGGTCAAAAATATTGTTGGTCACTAAAAGCTGAGGTGAACTTGTCAGTTCCTTTTCTGACAGTCTCAACTTATTCAGGGTCAGCTGTAGGTTATTACAAACAGGTTAAGCTTGACTTGAAAGCCTACAGAGGAAGTATATTGCAAGATACGTTCCTGCATTATCCCACAGTACTTGTTTCTGTTTGTAGCCTTGTTTGGATGTGTTAAGTTTCAACATACCATTTCCCCTTATATCACAAAGGGAGCAATTAAGCCACAGTCAGGCTCTGCAAACTCTGCAGGTATGAAGCAGTTGCTTTTGGTTTTGTTTTGGCCAACAATAAATGCAGCATCTACTTCCCTCAACAGTTTGTGATCAGCTTCTCATGAAGAAGAAAGGGGGACAAATCTTCTACCGTGCCTAGCAGCAGTCTATTACTAAGCAGTTTAGAAACAAAGCTCTAAGAGTGAACTAGAAGTTATCAGGATCAACACCATGAAAAACTATTGATCTTCCTGACACATAAGTGCTTGATTCCTCACGCCATACGACTGTCCCACTCTTGGTTGTATGCAAAAGATGAACGTAGGTAAGTTTTTCAATAAGCTTTACTACCTGATACCTGATTATAATCCTTGCTGATGTTCTGTTGAATGTGTATTTAATTTTTAAACACGACATGACTACTTTGTGCAGTCAGATTTTACAGCTAGCTTATCCATCCAGCGCTGAACTGATAGGTGCACAGAGATCACCAAGATCTTACAGATAAAGGCCTTGTTTCTTGAGAAATATTGACAAACTTTTCCCTTGGCCATTCATTATGCTGTCTTCAATCGATTCTCGTTTTGAAGTTAATAGTCACTGATTGTTCTGTGATGTTTTGGAAGGTGAGAAATACGTGGAAAAAACAACCCGGCACGTAACAACAATCAGTCAGATAGAAGATGAGTCAGCAAGATCCTGGTGGAAGAAGCACCTCACCAAAAGACCAAAGAGGGAAGATCTCCTGACATTCTACCTCCGAATGCAGGATGCAAAAAAATCCCGTTCCTCTGTAAACCAGCAAAACGACATTTTCACTCTGCCATGTCCTGACTCCTTGAAGAGAGGTAACTAGAAAATTCCATATGTGGATTCCTGTAATTTGGGAAATAGATACTCTCGAGAAAGGCACACCGATTAACAGGACAGGGTATCTTTGCTTTAGTTCTTAGTGGCCTACTGAAATCGAGGTTTGGGAGAGAAGAGGTTCCCAAATTCTGCTTATATATTTCATATTCATTGCCACAAGCAGCCTTACAGTGTGATTTTATTCAAATGTGATCTTATCAGAAAGAAAGGGATCATTGACTGTATAGGATGCTACGTACATTCAAGGGATTATCAGAGTCTGACCTTCTGAAGACAAAAATAAACGTTCCTATTGATGTTCCCTAGAGAAAGATTTGTGTTGAGAGAAAAAATTGTGTGTGTGTTTTGAACTTGGATCAGTTAACAGAGCCAGTTTACAGCAAGGCAGATTACACTGAGAAAGGCAGAGAGGTGATGATCTTCAGGGAAGAAGTGGACACAAGGACCATGAAAACATTGTGTAGGAGGGCAGCAGGAACTTCTGAAAGTAGCTTTGCCCCTAAAGAAAACCTAAACTGCTTCCTGAGAAAAGAGGAACACTCCTCCTGTGTCCTCCCTAAATGAAAGAGTTCAGAAGATTTTGAAGGAGCCCAAATTGCCATATGTAAGCAAACACATGCCTGGGTTTACCACTCCGGGTCAGCTGGAGGGGCAATGCCCAGCACAGTATAATCTTGATGTTTTCAGGTAAAAACAACCTTTCTGTCCACAGCTAGATTCCAATTATACTTCTGTTTCGTTAAACAGACATTGAAGTACTTCAGCGTTTCATCAAGATGCATGAACTGGCTGGAGATGTTGTCCGTGAAGAAGTTGTTATTGTCAGTGAAGAGACTGAAGGTATCAAAAAAGACGTTACCAAAGAAAAATAACCTCACTGAAGCTGTAAGCCAAATGCAAGAATAACTGAATCAGCCAGCAAGCAGATGTTCCCCAAGACCCAGCATTAGAATCGCCAACTGAACCAAGTTCAGTTGGCGGGCTGAACCAAGAAATTCATGTAATCGTCCTGAAGGTAAGCATGATCGTGTGGGTGAGAGAGAGACTTGCCAAATATAAAATTCTGTTGCCAACAATTGCAAGATTCTGTGGCAGGGAGCATAGAAAAATAACTATTAACAACTATTAACTATTGTAAAAGTATTTCTGCTTGGGACATCACGTTCATCTTTCATAATTTTGGAGAGATGTACTCTGTTAGCTAAGACGTACCAATTTTATCAGTGTGGTAATAGATTAAAAGTATAATTTATTTGTCTGATCTTTCTAATTCAATAACTGTAAAGAGCAGTTGAAACTACAGTACTACATCTATTAGTATTTTTGTTCTCAGTTCTGTAAGGCCATTAAGGCCTTTGCTAATCATAATATACAATGTATCACCAACCACAATAAATGTGATCTTTGCTTCTTGTATCATATTCATTGTAAAGTTGAAGACTGCGTTACCTGAAGTTGAAGGCTGCATTACCTCAAAGCAAGGCTAGGACTGGATACCTACAGCTAAGTCTGAACTGTAGGGGCCAGCTCCTGGTTTTTGTGTTCATCCAGTCTTTGCCAGGATGAATGAGATGATTGTCATGTGGCATGGCAAAGTAGCTCAGGCACAGCAGCAAGAGGGGAACCCTAGCCGCATTTTAGAAGGAGCTCTAGGAGCCACACACTTATTTATCAGTTGTGTTTGCATAATAGTCATGTCTTCCCAGAGGAGGGTAGCATTCCCCTCCCAACAAAGCCATTGCCCAAATGCAAACCATTCTCCAGCACGTATCGTTTTGGCACAGGAAAGTTCAAGTGGTTGCAAGGGCCACTCCTTCCACAAATTTCCCAGCCCTACCCAAATTTACTGGAGCCTGATTCTGAGGGGCTTTTAATATGAATTTGATCCATTTGGTGTATAGATTTCCAGTATCTCTCCATATATTACCCAAACCCATATGCACTAACCCCCAACCCCGTTTGTTAAAGTTGCACACTGGTCCATGTCTCGTTTCCTATCCCCTTTACTCAAAATTAGCAAATCCCTTTGAACATCCTTCCCAGAAAGCAGTCTGTGTATCCCTAAAAGCTCATTGGGATTTTGTGTCGCATGGCAATTTGTGACCCTGTATTCCTAGTGGCCACAGACATAGCGTAATGTCTCGTATAATATGCAAAAGATGTTCATTAAGGGCTAACTGTACTTGTATACATGCAGCATCCCATGTTATATTATCTAGGGTCATACAGATAGACTGCATGAATTCTTAGTGTGACTTTAATGGACTCAGTTCCCAGAGCTGCCACCAACATGTTGATGGATTTCAATACTTGTTTGGAGGCTAATCCCCCTTTTGTTAACAGCCCCGCCTGCGCTTGGAGGTGATTTGCAGATGCATCTGCTCTTTTTTTCACATTCCACACCCCAAAAACTGTATTCCTGGCATCCCATAAAGAGCTGGAAAAGTCCCATTTTGTCATTTAACCTCTTTGGCGTGATTAATTCCCTTTGTGGTGAATAATTCTGGCCATGTCCCCCATGCTCTACACTGAAAAGACAGCAACTTGCATACTCCAAGGCTATTACTTATATCATGTAGACTCCACTGATGGATGGTGTTTCCTAATTCTTCTGACTCCCTTATAGGTATACTAATTTTATTCCAAGTCTTGGCCTCCTCCTCACCCCACTGCCAGTTTCCTGTACTTTGCAGCAAATTTTGCAGGGGACAAAACTTTTTGCTATAGCACAGTAATCTGGTATAAATTCCTTACAAAAACCTACAAACTCTAAAAATCTCTGCAAAGTTTTCCTATCAATAGCAGAGGTTAAATGCGTGAATAATTTCCTCAGCAGAGGTAATTCCCCACCCAGTAGGACCTAGCTTGGTACCTAGATATTCCACCTCTGTGTAACAGGTTACGTTTTGGTGCCATTTACTTTAAGACCCATCTTCTCTACAACTTCAAGAACTTGTTTAGTACATTTCAAACATGCTTCTCTTGTTTCTGCCATAATTAAAATAGCACCAGCATATTGGGCCCACCACTTGTCCTTGGTGTTCAATGCTTTTAGCACATCCTTTAATTTCTGATGGAAAATGGACAGAGTTATGAAAGCCTTGGTGTAATTGTGTCCAAAAATACTGTTCTCCTTCCTAAGTGAATGCAGTTGTCCTTTGGGTGTCCCCCTCCTTCAATGGGATAGACCAAAACCCATTGGAAAAGTCCAAAACTGAAAACCACTTATACCTGTGTGGCACCTTTGCATTAATTTTGGGGAGGCTACCAGAGGGGCTAAGGCAGGCGTGACCCAATTCACCACACGATAGTCAACAGTAAGGCGCCAAGTCCCGTTTGGTTTTCTAACCGGCCACACTGGAGCGTTGGTGCATGAAGTGCCCTTTTCGATGTTGCCTTGATCATGTAACATCCAGATGATGATCTGTACATCTTCCCTTACTTCCTTTGGGATTGGGTATTGGTTTTGGGGAGGGGGCCATGGTCCTTCAGTTTCTGTTGGTTCTATTTTTAATCTGCGCCCTCCCACCCTGCCCAAGGACTCGGTAGCCCAACATATATAGTATTCAAACCCGGGAGGAAAAACCCTGGGCTTGATCCCTTTAATGGCTCCTACTGCCCATCCTGTACCCCGTACCACAACAGGGGTGTTCATTTCACATTGAATCCATCATTTCCTATTGCACATATCTGCACAACATCCAACTGAAGACAGGCAACCTTATATGTTATAAGGGACTCCTTTTACCCACTGACAATTAGTTAATTTAATAATTTGTCTTCATCCTCAAGTGTGAGTTTGTCAAATTCTTGCCACCCATATCCCTCAGCCCCTCCTGCCCCTGAAAATTTTATTTGTTTCTTTTTTTGATGTGGTGGTTCACTAGTTAAGGTAAGAGATGATCCAGTATCAATTAAAAACATAGTCCCTGCCATATTCGGAAACACGCCCTGGATCTCCGTCTGTCCTGTAGTGGGGTTGATTTTTTTTTATATTAATGCTCAACCAAACCCCTGCAGCAGGCCTTCCTATGAAGGGATAATTGAGTCATTGCTGTCGCGTTAAGAGTTACTGTCGCGTTACAAATAGGAGTCTGAGGAGTGGCTGGGGGGAACCCTCCTGTTGAGTCACGAGGTTCAGACAGGACCCCCTGGCTTTCTAAACTCCTTCTCAGAGAGGAGTCTAGGTGCGGCTAGGTCCAGTCTTAGTCTCAGACTTGGTCAACGGTTTATTTTCTAAGGACTGTGTGTATAGCCACTTATCAGAACCAGAGCCCTCTCAGGGCTTTCGCTAAGGCGACAGCATTAATTTACAATGTTATAAGTCCGGTCGTCTCCAGCGTACTGAACTTCACGATTACGGATTCAGTAATAACACGCTGCACCCCCAGTCTAGTCGTGTTGCATGAACTACCACGGCCACACTTAAAGAGTCCGGTCACGTTCAATAAGAACTACCATGGCTAGATCCATGAAGAGTGCAGTGTGTTAGAGCAACAGACACACAGGTTCTTTGGATTACCAGTGATAAATTCACTGTCTGCAAAGCACGTGCGAATACCAAGAGTATGAGTAACACCGCCAGCTACAAAAGCGTTAAAAGATAATAAAGCGACTCTATAGAGATTTCTAAGTTTCCTGGGGAGGCACTTGATATAACCAAGTGTTCGACTGTTACCCAAAGGCGTCCCGACGGGGAGGAAGAGAGGCTCAGCCCGTCGACTGATCCCAAACATCAGAGTGGTACGCGATGGTGTCTTCCCTAACATTCTCTTTCTCTTAAACCATTTTATACTATCTTTCACCTTTCGGGTGGAGCTTGAGTGACTCTAGTCATACATACCTTTGTTTAGGATTGGTGTAAAGTTTTCTCGCTTCACTTTTAAAGGTATAAGCTAGGAAAATTCAGAGCGCAAGCTCAGTGAGGGGTGGTTGCACCTTGGCGGCAGGTAGCTTTTGGGATGGAGGTGTGTTTTGGTATTATAATGATGTTATAATGAGCAAAGTTCACCAAAAGGACAGCATTTTGTCAAAAACGTGACAGGCTGTTGGCCCAGGGTAATAGATAATGCAGCTTATCAGTTCCATGACACCTTTAAGTTCCCATATAATCGCAGAGCCTGGCCGCGGCATCTCCACACCGCTCCACCCTCCGAGCAGTACCTCTTAGAGTCAGCACACCAAGTTCCCCTGGCGTTACCGACATCTAAGGTTGCAGGCCTAGGGAACTCCCATGCAATGGATTCCTTGCGTGTCAGCCGCATTCCACCTGGGAAGCTTCTTCAATGCTGTGCCTTACCTAAAAGTGTGAATATAAGTTCTAATTTCTAAGTCACCTCAGCAATTATCCCACAATTGCTGCTACTTCCCTAGACCTCGGCGGTTCGGCTGAGAAAGCCAGGTGCTGGAGCATTTAAAACACCTTTCTCTAGATCGAAAATTGTTAAATTCCCACCCACTTTGGCTATTTCCAACCATCCTTGCCTAACTGAGACCTGTATTTAATAGACTGAGTTTGCTCCCCATGACAGTCCATCAAAAGCGATGTAAGGAGCTCGGCTGCCTCCTCCAGCATCTCTGGCCCAGGACCTCTCTGGCCCGGCAGCTGGAGCCCAGCCCAGGGACCCAAGGACCCGGGGCCTCTGCCCAGGCTGAGGGACACGGCAGTCATTACCCCATTTGCAGGTTCAACCAGTAGCGAAGCTGCGCACAGATCACAGAGACACTCAGACACGGACACGGGCACCCCCCAGCCACACACACACAGAGGACGCTGACACGACCGGTCACACACACGGCCACAGGCAAGGCGCTGCCTTCAACAGCACCTAGATGCAGGACTCACATGAAACAAACATGGACAGCCAAGTCCCTTCCTCCTCTGGAGCTGGCAGAGACAGGAGGTCACTAGCGCAGGCACACGTGCAGCTCTCCCGGTTCAAAAGCACATGCACATTCGCGCATCCCATGAGTACCAGAGTGGTCCCTCTGCCCATCCAGCACCCCTGCCTGGATCCTGGGCCCCCTTACCTGCCCACGGGTCCCCGACTCACCACCTGGCCCAGCTCAGAATCACAGAATCACAGAATCATATAGGTTGGAAAAGACCTTTAAGATCATCGAGTCCAACCATAAACCTAACACTGCCAAAAACCACCACTACACCATGTCTCTAAGTACCTCATCCAAACGTCCTTTAAATACCTCCAGGGATGGCGACTCAACCACTTCCCTGGGCAGTCTGTTCCAATGCTTGATAACCCTCTCGGTGAAGAAAAATTTCCTAATATCCAGTCTAAACCTCCCCTGGCGCAACTTGAGGCCATTTCCTCTTGTCCTGTCACTTGTTACCTGGGAGAAGAGACCGACCCCCACCTCTCTACAACCTCCTTTCAGGTAGTTGTAGAGAGCGATGAGGTCTCCCCTCAGCCTCCTTTTCTCCAGGCTAAACAACCCCAGTTCCCTCAGCTGCTCCTCATCAGACTTCTGCTCCAGACCCTTCACCAGCTTCATTGCCCTTCTCTGGACACGCTCCAGCACCTCAATGTCCCTCTTGTAGTGGGGGGCCCAAAACTGAACACAGTATTCGAGGTGCAGCCTCACCAGTGCCGAGTACAGGGGCACGATCACTTCCCTAGTCCTGCTGGCCACGCTATTTTTGATACAGGCCAGGATGCCATTGGCCTTCTTGGCCGCCTGGGCACACTGCTGGCTCATATTCAGGCAGCTTTCAACCAACACCCCCAGGTCCTTCTCTGCCAGGCAGCTTTCCAGCCACTCTTCCCCAAGCCTGTAGCGTTGCATGGGGTTGCTGTGGCCCAAGTGCAGGACCTTGCACTTGGCCTTGTTAAACCTCATACAATTCACCCCAGCCCATCGATCCAGCCTGTCCAGGTCCCTCTGCAGAGCCTGCCTACCCTCCAGCAGATCAACACTCCCACACAACTTGGTGTCGTCTGCAAACTTACTGAGGGTGCACTCGATCCCCTCGTCCAGATCATTGATAAAGATGTTAAACAGAACTGGCCCCAACACCGAGCCCTGGGGAACACCGCTTGTGACCGGCCGCCAACCGGAGTAAACTCCATTCACCACCACTCTCTGGGCCCGGCCGTCCAGCCAGTTCTTTACCCAGCGAAGAGTACACCCGTCCAAGCCATGAGCAGCCAGTTTCTCCAGGAGAATGCCGTGGGAAACCGTGTCGAAGGCTTTACTGAAGTCTAGATAGACAACGTCCACAGCCTTTCCCTCATCCACTAGGCGGGTCACCTTGTCATAGAAGGAGATCAGGTTGGTCAAGCAGGACCTGCCTTTCCTGAACCCATGCTGGCTGGGCTTGATCCCTTGGTTATTCTCTACATGCCGTGTGATAGCACTCAGGATGATCTGCTCCATCAGCTTCCCCGGCACCGAGGTCAGGCTGACAGGCCTGTAGTTCCCTGGGTCCTCCTTCCGGCCCTTCTTGAAGATGGGTGTCACATTCGCTAATCTCCAGTCAGCAGGGACTTCCCCAGTTAGCCAGGACTGCTGGTAAATGATGGAAAGGGGCTTGGTGAGCACATCTGCCAGCTCCTTCAACACTCTCGGGTGGATGTCATCAGGCCCCATAGACTTGTGAGTGTCTAAGTGGTGCAGCAGGTCACTCACCATTTCCCCCTGGATTATGGGGGCTCCAGTCTGGTCCCCATCCCTATCTTCCAACTCCAGGGGCTGGGTACCCATAGAACATTCGGCCCTGCTAATAAAGACTGAGGCAAAGAAGGCATTAAGTACCTCAGCCTTTTCCTCATCCTTGGTCACTGTGTTCCCTCCCCCATCTACTAGGGGCTGGAGATTCTCCTTACCTCTCCTTTTGCTGCTAATGTATTTGAAGAAGTGTTTTTTGTTGTCTTTTATAGCAGCAGCCAGACTGAGCTCTAGCTCAGCTTTGGCCCTTCTAATTTTCTCCCTGCACAGCCTCGCTACACCTTTGTAGTCCTCCTGAGTTGCCCGCCCCTTCTTCCAGAGGTCATAGACTCTCCTCTTTCTCCTCAGTTCGAGCCAGAGCTCTCTAGTCAGCCAGGCCGGTCTTCTTCCCCGCCGGCTCGTCTTTCGGCACCTGGGGACAGCCCGCTCTTGTGCCTTTAGGACTTCCTCCTTAAAGAATGTCCAGCCTTCCTGGACCCCTTTGCCCATAAGAGCTGCCTCCCAGGGGACTCTCTCGACCAGTCTCCTAAACAGGCTGAAGTCCGCCCTCCAGAAGTCTAAGGTGGCAGTTTTGCCAACCCCCCTCGCCGCTTCTCCACGTATCAAAAACTCTATCATTTCATGATCGCTCTGCCCAAGACAGCCTCCAACCATCACATTGCTCACCAGTCCATTTCTGTTGGTGAACAAGAGGTCCAGCGGGGCACCTTCCCTCGTTGGCTCACTCACCAGCTGCGTCAGGAAGTTATCTGCCCCGCCCAAGCTCGGTGCTTGCTAGCAAAACACACAGCACTCACACACTCATCTCTCATGCTCCCCACATTTACCTGATCCTCTGGGTGTACCAGCATGGACCCCCCACCCAACTGATAACCTGTCCTGGACCTGAGGGTTCTCGACTCACCGGTTGCTCCAGCTTTACGTTTGCCAGCGAATGCACGTGCACACGCACACCCCACGCACATCAGCTCTGGGGAAGACACGGACACACGTCCCCCGGCAGCTGACACCAAACACACTGGCCGTGACCCATGGCCCCACTCCAGCCGCTGCTGCCCTCACTCACGCCGCTCCCCCCCAGTAGCTAGTTTTGGGAACAAGCACCGTTCCCGCCCCAGTGGCCAGGAGTTAGAGACCCCCACTGGCCCCATCGGCTGGCACCACAGGCCAGGGCGCCCACAGCCCCGGCCTGACTCCAGCAGCTGTCACCGAATTCCACCCGCGCACACCCAGGTCTCACGAGTAGCTGGCACATAGTCCGTGCAGCACCCCCCCACATGGGGTAGAGTGAGATTACGCAGAGAGGCAGTTAATAAAAGACTTCATAAGAAGATATAAGGTGACAGGACAGGCTGCAGTAACCAGGCACAGGGCTCAGCCCGACGAGCATACTGACCGGCCCTGTCAGGATTTCTGTCCACAAGCTTGTTCCCTTCCTTTTCCTCATCACCTCAATTTTGCGAAGCCTTTAGTCAGACAATTTTACTTCAAAGAATAAACAGTCTCACACTTCCCATACCCTTGCAGGGTACTCATCACAGGCTCTGGTAGAAGAGATTACGGAAGAAATGGGCAAAATGAGCAGTAGGAAGTCACCTGAATACGTGACGGTATTAAGTCAGCAGCGCTGAAGGAACCTTCCAGTGTAATAATGCAACGTTTCACTTAAAGCCAGGTGGATGGCAGCATGGCAAATATGATGCCAACTTAGTGAGCTACCCCCAGAGAAGACTTGGGGTACTACAGATCATAAGCTCAGTGTCTGCATGGACAAATTAGTAGAAAGTACCACAAGAAGAGGCACATTAACAGGTAGTATATACTAGGGGAGAGCTAGCATAGTCTTTGGAAAGAGGAATTCTGCCTCACAAACTTACTGACATTTTTGAAGGCCTCAACAGACCTATGGACAAGGGAAATCTGGTTGCTACATTATATATTGCTACATTTCCAAAAAACTTCTGAGAAAGAGCTTCACCAAAGACTCTGATGCAAACAAAGCAACCATTGGATAAGAGGGAAAGTCCTGGCATGATTAAGCATTTAAAAGATGGAAAAAAAAAAAGAGTTTGAGTGCATGATTAGTGCTGAAAGTGGTGGAAAGCCATTGATGAGTCAGGACTGCAAGGACCTTCTTCCATGGCCTGTGGTGTTTAACATATTCATAAATGATCTTGACAGGGAGTGAAGACTGAAACCGCAACAAAAAACCCTAATGATTAAGCTTTTCAGGCTTGTAAAAACAAAGGCTGGTAATAAAACACTACAGAAGACCTTCACAAAACTTGCTGACTGCACTTGGCAGATGAAATTTACCGTAGATAAATGGAAAGGGAAAGGCTTGCTTTGTCTCACACATGATACTGCCGCCCCACCCTTGGTTATAAGCAAGAGATGACCAAAGGTGAGGTTTTCAATAAGCTTTACTTCCTGATATTTGCTTATAATCCTTGCTGATGTTCTGCTGAATGTGTATTTAATTTTTAAACACTTACGGCATGACTACTTTGTGCACTTAGACTTTGTGCACTTTTGGTACTTTGATTTACAGCTAGCTTATCCATCCAGCGCTGAACTGATAGGTGCACAGAGATCACCAAGATCTTACAGATAAAGGCCTTGTTTCTTGAGAAATATTGACGAAGCTTTCCCTTGGCCATTCATTATGCTGTCTTCAGTCGATTCTTGAAGTTATAGTCACTAATTGTTTTGTGTCAGCAAGATCCTGGCAGACAGAGCACCTCACCAAAAGACCAGAGAGGGAAGATCTCCTGGGATTCTACCTCCATATGCAGGATGCAAAAAACCCCCGTTCCTCTGTAAACCAGCAAAGCAACATTTTCACTCTGCCTTGTCCTGACTCCTTGAGGAGAGGTAACTGGAAAATTCCATATGCAGATTCCCATCATTTTGGAAACTAACTTCAATTTCCAAGTAGTTGGCAGATTAGGCTAACAGGTTAAAAAAGGGATAATAAGAAGGGCTACTTTACACCCCAAACGCAATGGGAGCCTGCTTGCTTTGCATGCATTGAGCAATATGGACTGCTGCAATGACTACCTGACCTCCGGCACAGCAGATTAGCAGCTCCTGGGAAAGTTTCTGTGTTCTTTTGCAGGTTTGTGTCACATATGAACTATCTGTATTTGCTAGTGGAGATGTTACACAAGCAGAGAATGCCTGTCTACCTTAAGCAGGCAATTGTTTTCCTTTTCCTTGCTTTTTCAGCAATATAGGGAAAATAACACTAGTCACCAAATCTATTACATGGACATTTTCAATGTGGAAAGAAGGGAAGGTCACTCTCTTTGCATAAACCTTCTTATCTTCAGCACACCAGCTCCAGAAAGAATCAGGGACGATCACAGGCACAGACTTTTGAAATCTAGGCAGCATAAATCACCCTGTATGCCATCATCACTGTAAAACTGTTACTGTTCAGCACTGTTACTTGTCTGTTACTGTTCATCAATCATCTTTGACATTTGAATTCATCACTGTGTTCCTGGCCCTCTGGGAATTGTAGATGTAAAGAGACCAGTTTGAGGAGCACACAAAGAAAGCTGAGGGAAACAGCACTGAGCACAAGCCGGAGGAGCATTTTTATTCACGGATACTCTGGCAATCCTGTTGTGTTCAATGGACATGCTGAAACATGTATTTTGCAGTCCCGTACGATGTTGTAACTGTTGCTTTGTCTTTTCCCAGAACCAGGGTATTACAGCAGCTGGAGAACTATTGCTGGCTTTCGCTTACAAAAATACCCAGAAATGATGCACCAAACTGTTGTTTCAGATAAATGTTATGAACTGAGAGGTGATTACCAGTACCACCTGGGACCTCTACCAGAGTGGATCAGGTTGGTAGTTTGCTACTTCTCTTCCTACATATTTTGGTTTTCTTGGTTGGTAGGATTATGGCATGAGAAGGAAATTAATCTCATTTCTTTCCACTTTCTGTTCACATCTTCCATGCTCCTTCTTCTTCACTGAAGGCTGGAATTGCAGTCTGAGGGTAGTAAATAGATATATACCTAGCCCTGTGTGCTGAAAACCATGAAGTTCTACTTACTGATTTTTAGGTTTTTCATTGCTCCTCGGCCAGCACTTCAAGTTGAAATGGTCTACACTGGTCTATTGCACCAACTGCAACCACTGTAGCTTCTCTGCAGGTTCAGGGCTCCACGTGTTCCGTTAGCTCTCATTGCTACACTTGGTGAGGTGCCGAGCATAAACGAAAGAAAAGGTAACAGCTAGGGGCTCTTGGGCAGGGAGAGGAGGGGAGGGAAAAGAGAAGTTGCTCTTTCTAGGGCAGGATCTGTTAACTGGGTCCCAAGTCTCGCTTCTACTGCGTAGTGACCTCAGATCCTGCCCACCCAAGGCTGTCCGTACTGGCCCAGGTAGCTCTGCTCCTCATGTTCAGGTGTTGGAAGGAGATGCAGACACAGAAAAAGCATCAGAAGAAAAAAGCCTTTGTGAGAATGTAAAACCCACGGGTATGCCAACGTGCTGCTTATCAAAAAGCTCCTAGGCATAAATTAAAACCTGGAAAACTAAATAAATTCAATTCTGGAAAAGCATGGCCTTGTGTTTTTCCCCTTGATCCAGCCTTCTAATACAAATCCCCAAATCGTCAATGACACTCACTCAGGCAAGTTGCACTCGAAGTGTGTTTTTGATGTGCCTACAAATACATAACAAATACCTAAGGAAAAAATAGTGTTTGTATATTTACATGAGTTACAAGTGTATATCTAAAAGGAGTCATTTCTCCATTTCAGCCAGTATGGCTTTGTGTAACTAAGACTCCATTTCAATAATGCAAACATATCTTGAATAAATAATTGAATATTTAGTGGACAGTCTTTACACTTATGACATTTGAATATTTTGCTTTCAGCAATTAAAGCTGTTACTTGTTATTTGCCATATTTATTTGAGCTATCAGTCACTAAAAATGTTTCATTTGATTTTTTGCCTTTTTTTTTTACTCGGATGAGTACTGCTATTATTATTGTGTGTACAATTGCTAACCATATTGCTTCAATGAGCACCTCTTATACCTTAATAGAGGTAAGTATATGGCTGAAGTCCATGATTTTCAATTTTCAAGCTCTTTTATTTCTCCTATATAGATACAGAAGTGAAAATTCTCCTCAGTCAAAAAGTAGTTTTAAAAAACAATGTCTGCATTATTTCTGTCACAGAAACTTTTTCCTGTTCTGCAAGGCAAATGTTCTTGGATAATATTGATTTCCTACAGCTACAAAATGGGTATTTTTCTTCCTGCAGACAGATGGAACTGCAATGTATGCATCAGGGCACACTCTGCATGTTCTATGCAGTACTCAGTATATTATATATGCTCTGTGTATTTTAGCTCTTAGCTACATGTTCCATCTTTAGAACTAAAATTGCATAACAAAAGTGTCTGTGGGCTAGTCACAGAGCTCTGAAGCTTAACACAAGGCCATAAATTAAATAGTAGTGTATCCACTCACAGTCCAATGATGCAAGAATGAAACCTACCTAAATTTCAGCATGGGGGATACCGAACAAGAAAAGAGAGAATAAGGGGTGAGCTCAGCTCCTTCAGTTGCAGGGCATCAAAGCCTGTCTCCATGGGATCCTGTGATATCCCCTCCACTGTTGAGTCCCTTTTGCGGGTCTTCCTTTTGCCCTTCATTTTCCTAATGTGAGAAATTTTCAGAGAGAGACGTTGCCCTCAGAGGTCCCATTCTTTCAGCTCTGTCCATAAGAAGCTGTCTGGAGTCAGCCATTCTTCCCATGTTACTGGTTGACGTTCTGGACACACAAAAACAGGATAGTGCAATTGTTCAAATACCTATAAATAAAGTTATAAAGCTTTACTAACAGACATTGCCTGTGGATTCAATCTCTTTAGGGACCTTACCATCAGAATCCTTGCCCATTTGGGTTATTTTTTAGCACTTCCCAGTATAATCAAAAGCTAAAATAAAAATACATAGTGTTTACTAAGGGAGGTTGTTCCATAGCTCTCTAAAAAAAAAAGAGACAGTTTTTGTGGTTTGAGACAGTAGTTGGAAGTATAACACTTGGCATTATTTTAGATTAAACCTTTCAAGCATTTTTCTTTCACTGGCTTACATTCTGCTTGAGCACTTTGAGGTAACAGGTTGCCTCTTATGCCTTAGTTCCCATGATACAATGACTATAATGCAAGTTGGAGGAGTAACTGCATTTGCAACCCTGTTACTGTTTTTATTTGCCCTGAAGACAAAAGTAAATACTATTAACGGATTATGTAACAACAAATAATCTGTTGTGATTTTAATGACAGCTTTCTATCTGTTTTATTGAGTTACTCAATTTCTACTAGTTCTGTTTGCATCTCCAAAACTAGCAATGCTCACAGTAAAAAATATAATAAAATAAAATTGAGCAGTTTGTGCTGGAAACTGTTAACTACCAGGACTGATCCTGCTCTCCCATAAATCGCTGTCCCAGCTTCATTCTTCTGTCCACAGGTTTGCTATACTCAGGGCGAGAGAAGTAAAAACATACAAGTGGAATGTATTGTATTTCAAAATGGGTTTTTCTCATGAACATATTACCATTTATCTGTTCCTTTCTTAGAGCCTCTCTTGGAAATGTCGATGAGTATCAACAGGAAGGCGGCAGCAGCTGGAAGTCAGTTTAAGAAGTTAACAAAAAAAGAATTAGAAACGAATTAAATATGTTTTATGGAATTATTCAGCTTATTAACAGACCAGGAAAAGGAGCAAAAGCTTAAGGCAGCTGCAGTAATTTCAGGATTTATCTTTATGCATGTCACTGATCTTAGTTTATTAATCACCATCCCTAGCAACATGTCATTTTGTTCTTTTGAAAGAATACAACTTCCTTAAATTTAGTGCTGCTGGCGATTCAAATGCAGTGAGGGATCACATTTTTATTTGATTCTGGCTTTCATTTCACGATGGCAAAGATCAGTTCTTTGCTTTTTCTTACAGAAGTTGCAGGTTACATATCCTCTACCTGGAGCTCTGCTCTTTGCTACTGTAAGTAGAACATTTATACGGCATATATTTTTCATAAGAATAAGACGTTATCTTGCTCCAAACTCTTCTTTTGCTTAAGCTTTCAAACTACGTGTCTAATGCAGGCCTGCAGTCAGTCCCCTCTCTCAGTATGACCTGCTGTTTGACAGAGGAAGGTGCAGAGACCTGCGTATCAGCAGGTCATTCTGTGAAACAAATATCAAACATACACTGGTATTTCCCTAGATTGTCCCTTTTATATTACAACTTATTGACAAATAAGGCAAATGGCAAGCAAGTACTTTTCATTTGGTGTAAATCGTAGAAACTCAAAAAAGCAAGACTGAATGTAAGCATTGTTTTCTTTCCTTTTCCTACAAGGATTTGACAAGGAAAGCAGCTGACCTTGAAAGTCAGCCCACAGAAGAGCAAAGCTCCATGGATTATGCGGAGGCAGCACTGGGACTTTACAGTGATCCCAAGTGAAAACCTTGTGGACTGCAGAGAAAGGAGGGAAAACAGTTGAGTGGAGGGAGTCACTCTGGTTACTGTAAATATCTTTTAAGAGTTGTTATTTTTACTTTCTTATGCTTGTTAATTTAATAAAGATAAATCAGCAAAGAAGAAATCTAGAGGAAGTGAAAGGAGAGAAAGGAGAGGAAGGTGAGTACCGAGGTCACCTTGGGATTAATTACTGCAATACACTGAATATGGGCACACATCTCATGTATGTAGCAACTGAAGTTACTTAAGATTTAACTCTATCAATACCCAAGACTTTCAAAAATATATTTCATCTTAAATCAAAGCTTTTAATGAAGTTAAAACATAAGTCTAGTGCAACTTTTATAGACTTTCATACAATATACTAAAGCTGATTTGGGGCTTCTGGGTGCTATGGTCACATATGTCAAAAAAAGAAAAAAAAGCTGAAAAGATCTGTAAATGTAAATTTAAGGCCACTTACAGCTCTTGCCCTTCATGGAAGGAACCATTAACCCCAGGGAAGCAGGAGCCCCAGTGGTTCAGCAGGAACCACTAACCCCAGGAAATTCAGTCCATACAAGCACATCCTACAGTGTTTGAAGCTGACTGGCTTGTAAAAAGCTTAGTGCAGAAAACTTTAACATTGGTATTTTAGTATGTGGCATTTTTCCCGTTCTGCTATTTAAGTGTTTTCATTGGTATACTGAGACTGTCAATATATAAAATTAGTCTTTATTTCCCTTAGAAAATGTTTTTTTCATTTGAATTGCTTGAGGATTTTTTCTTACCATCGTTAACTGCAAAGACTGAAAAAACAATTTAAAATCAATTTTAAGAGACCAAGCTAACACACACACAAATAGTGACAACATGAAACTCAAATCATACGTTGGCTTGCTCAGGAAACGAAGATACATTTCTGTCATGAGGATGCCAGAATGGCAAAGTCAAATAACACTAATTTTTAAATCTGCATCCAGCTTTCCAAGAAACCTATCCCCTTATATAAACAAAGTTTAGCAGGAAGCTACATACATAGGCCCACGTTTTAGGTTCAGCTGAACATAATTCCCTTAAAAGGTGACCATTAAATAGAGTACTGCCTCACAGATGATAGGTTTTAGTCTGAAGAAGAGAAATCTACGTAGATCACTCCTCTCCAGTGTGACAGAAAACTGTTAACTGCATCACTGACCAAGCTTAGTGTTTATTGGAAGCTAGTCTTAAATTATTTAAGAAGTAAACAAAAACTGCAGTCACAGTTAACTAAATTAAACAAGTGTATAAAGTGCTGGATGATGAAGAGTATGTCTTTTAACTCCTTTTTTGGAAAGTAAGTTAGAAAATAAGAACACTAAAGGCAACTTTCAGAACTCAATTATTTGCTCACCAAAGTCGAAGATGACATGAAACTTGTGGTTTTGTCCCAAAATGAGCAACAATGTCTGAAGAACAGAGCACAGAAATGACGCATCAAATGGAAAGAAAACTTCCACTTTAAAGATCTGATATAATTTAAAATAAATAAATACCATAATCCATAAAGTAAAATGAACATTTTATAATTTTTTTAAACTTCTTGTATGGGGTTCACAGACCTGAGAATACACCCAAAATAACTCATCCAAAGTATTCCTTTAAAAAATTATAAATTATTAGTAACAGTTTCTTTAATGGAGATTGCAGGAGTAGGTCCCACATGAGTCCATATATAGCCCTTCTCTGGTCTTGTAGGAACAGTAGGGAAGGGAGATGATCGAGATTTGAAATATTCCGAAGGTGCATGGCAAACAAATTCTAAATATTCCATTTTCCTTGGGAGATCTTCTTCTGGTCCTAGGAAAAAAATAAATAATCTTCAAAGACAAAATTTAAAGGCATAAAATTGGAATATGCAGACCTTAAAAATATGCAACAACAGCCATCATCCCTTAGAGAATGTGCCTTTTCAATCAATTACTTTCCTGGCAAAGTAGCCTCAAATACTAGGCAAGAAACCTGTACCTTTATTTTTGCTGGGCTGATGGTTTGGGTTTTTTTTTTCCATGTCAAGCATTCAGTTATTTGAGTGAAGTACTTTAGTTAATATATTTTAAATAGATACTATTTGTGGCCTGCCTGTCAAAAGGACTTTTCTGAATTATGAATAATTTTATAATCAGTAGCAGAACACTCTCTATGCCAGTACTTGCACGCTATGTATTTTAAGTACCCAAGATGGAGATCAGCTAATTCAGGTCACTTTAAAAGAAACAGCTTGGCCTGGTATATCAGGTTTATACTGTAATAACTTTGATTCTATCTATGGAGTAATAATTTGATCTTTAAAGCTGCAAGACTATAATTGTGCCCGTGAGCACAAGTACTCAGATAATCACACTCACTGCAGTAGTGCTAATCATGTTATATACATAAGATAAATAAAAAAGGTTATTGAAGTAAACGAGATGCTTACAGGATTAGGGTCTAACGTGGAAATTGCATAAATGATCTTGACAAGCTAAAAAGTTCATTTAAAAAATATAACTCTGCATTAGTCTAGGCACACATAAGCAGTTGCATAAAATGAAGGCTTAGAGATTACCTATGATATAGGATGCTGGGTCAAAACAATCTTTGGGGCTGGCTTGCGTAGGAATGAGCCAGGTTAGTGCAGCACTCTTTTCACAGTATTGGTCCTGAATAAACCCACGGATCTGAGCGTAGTATGTTTTTCCATCCTGCTCATCAACCACTGAAACAACATCTCCAATTTGATAGTATACACCCTAGAAGACATACAAACGATAACTAAATCAAACAATCTGATTTTAGAAGCTCCATTCTGTGATTCTGATTCATATCTTAAGTATCAGTATCTTAAATTATCTCAAATTACCCCAGTCTTGAAAGACAGCCTTAATTCAGCCACACGCAAAAGAACGGTGGCGTAAGATGGAGTGCTGTCTCACCTAAGCAGTCGTCAGCACTGCTTGTGCACAATCACCCAACACCTAGGAGTCTGAGGCTATGCCTCCTGTCTGCAGAGTGGAGATGGTCGCATTCTGTCAGAATTAGAAGAGTGCAACACCACTTTCTAGAAAAAGTAACTGTAGGAATTTCCCCATGTGTGCAGGGAAAGCAGCTTTCTGTGTATGATGAAGTTCACTCATTTGAATGCAAAGGAGTCCCAAAACACAGATCCACCTCTTGCCACCTTCCACGGTGCTCTGTAGTGTGTGAGGCAGCACAGCAAAGGCAACTCACTTCACGTTACGACAGCGTTGCACAGCACAATGCAGTGCCTGCACTATCAATATCAGAGTTTGCCAAGCATCATCCAGGAGGGCTTTGTTTTTAAAAGAGATTTAAAAGACCTCAAAAACCCCAAACAATCCCCTTCTCAACAACACAGCAAAGTATTGAAATAGAAACATTTTGCATAAATAGATCAGGTTAAATAAAATTTTGACATAACTCTTAGGAATTTCTGAAAAAAACAAAAACACGCAAGAAAAGACATCAATTCTCTTCCGAACTAGTCAGCAGCAAACAGAGATTCATCTCTGATGTGACACACGAAGCATCAGGTCTCTAGAGCGCATACGGAAGCTCAGTCTACCACTTCTCCTTTGGCTATGCAGTCTCCCAGTAGCTATCCTGACCTTTTCTCTGCGGGAGAAGACATTTCAAATCGTTTGTTTGTACTACCAGGAAACAAAAGCAAATTTCAGAACTTCAAAACACTAACACCTTGGCATGCTGGCAAAAATGCTCTCAAGCACGAATGCGAGAAGGCTAGCTTCCGCTTTCATTGCAATAGTCAACAGATCTTGTGCCCAGGGTGCTCGAGACTGCTTGCACCCAGCTCTGAAACGGGAGCCAGTTTAGATGTTAGGGCAGTGCAACCCATCCCCTCTACAGGCAATATTCTCTGCACCTAAGATAGGAAACATTGCACAAATTTAAATAATCAGCTATAGTCACTTTTGCTTGACCTCTCCACAGTGCAAGTTAAAACTTTAAAACCTCAATTGCCATAATTACTAAGGAAACCAGATGCATCTTTTTCTTGGAAGAAAAAATGGGACAATGACAACCAAGTAAACGACTGTGGTGAACTACCTTGCAAGACTTAACGGCAATGACATAAGGCAGAGCAAAATCCCACACAACTGCTAAGCAAGGAAGAACAGTTTCTGTGAATACATCCCTAGTGCTTTCACCCTCCATGGTGACTTTTGAGATTGGAAATAGAAACAGCAAGACCGTTTTTGCAAACAAACTTGCATAAACCATACCTTATAAAAGATTGATTCTGCTGTAATTATAGTGGATACAGACTCGGGAGCCTTGATGGGCTAAGAAAAGAACACAGAAATGGAAAATCAAAAGCGTTAAAACAAACCAACCATGTAATATAATTCCAGGTTGTTTTTTTCCTTTTAGGCAACATGCTGATACATTACCTTCTTAGAAAATTAGTAAATACAAGAAATCGGGTGCAAACATTTCAAACATTTGTACTTTAAAATTGAAAACAATTAAGCTAACATTTTCATTCTCAGGATTTTAAGTGGAGAAGTGAGTACTAAATTCACAGGACTGGCTTCTATTTACACAAAACTCCTTCCCTCAAGAAACGAGCCTGAAGGACTGGATGCTGTGCGGACCAGTGAATCACACAGGCAGGCGTGCCCATACTACTGAGGAATAAACCGACTCTGACACTGATCACAGCCACTTCCTATCCAGGTTTCGGTCTGATTTTGCGACAGGAGCTGCAAAACTCCGCGCTGGGCTCCGACGCACCGGCAAGGTGAACCTGGGGGGGCCGGGCCCTGTGGGCGCGCCGAGGGGAGGCGTCTCGTCAGGGGACGAGAGAGGGCTCCGGGCCTGCCCCGCCCCGCCACAGGGCAGCCCCAGCCCGCGGTGGCCCTGCAGCCCGCCACTTCCCCTCCCAGCTGCAAAAAGCCACACACCACCTTACGTTTTTTAACTTAAAGATGTGCCTCCTTCCCTTGCCCTTCGTGGAAACCTTCTTCTCCGCGGCGGGCGCTGACTTGTACTTGGTGTTCCTCAGCCGCGCAGACCGCCGGTGGATCTCCTGCTTACTCTAGGGGGGGAATTACCGAATAAACACACGGAAGGCCGCTGCCCCGGGCGGGAGGGGTACGGCCGGCCCGCCCCTGCCCGCCCCGCCGCGACCGGGTCTGGGCGCGGAGCTGGGTCTCGGCCCCGGCGGGCTCACCTGCTTCCCGCCGCCTCCGCCGTTGCTGTGCTGGGCGGCGGCCGAGGTGGTGGCAAAGGCGGCGGGCCCGGGCGGCGCGGAGCGGGCCGTGCAGTTGTTACACAGGATCTCGCCCTGGCCGCCCTTCTTCCACATGGAGGAGGACGTGCTGCGGCACACGCTGCAGGTGGGCTTCAGCCCCAGCGGCATCCTGCGGCCGGCGGCGGGGCCCGCGGCCCCTGGCAGCGAGACGGGGGGAGCGCGGCGCCAACACCGGCCCCGGCGCCGGCCCCTTCCCGCCGGCGGCGGATGTCGCTGCGGCGAGGCGAGGAGCGGGGCGGCCGGCCCTGCCCTCTGCTGGCTGCGGGGCCGCCTGCCGCCGGGGGGCGGCTGCGGCCCGCCTCGCCTCGCCTCGCCTCAGCGCCCGCCGTGCCGAGCCCCGCGGGGCACCGCCTCCCGCCGGCGGCCGGGCCCGCCGCGCTTGGGCGCCGGCAGAGGTGGGCGGCTGCGGCCCGGCCCGGCCCTGCCGGTGTAGTTGGGGCCACGGCTTGCCGGGGGGGTTCTGGGGCCAGAGCGGAGAGCCATGGGTCTATGTCCTGGCAGCGTAAAGGCTGTTTCCGTCAGAAATGGCAGACAGCGAGTGTTGGCTCTCGGTCCCCAAAGAGAAAGAGTCCCTGTCCCAAGCAGGGCACATGTCCTACCTCAGCAAAAACCGTGACAGAGAGAGCAGTGTCCTTGCCATCCCGGCGAGAACCAGTGGCCGTCAAGGGGGAGGCCCGACGGGTGTAGCACAGCACAGAAGCTGCCTCCAGTACCTGCTCCATTCCCATTTGCAGGGGCATGCTGGACTCCATCATCCGAAGATGTACTACTGTCATCCTTCCCACTCACCAGAAAACCAGAGGACAAGAGATGGACTCAAATAGTCGTTCTGATTCAGGGTAATAGTGACTGTGAATCTTACCCTCAACATGCGCCAGCTTTGGTCTTCATTAAGCCAACAGCCCCTTTTGCATGGACCCTTAGTCACGTATCAAATAATTTAAAAGACTAGGGAATGAACACATGTCTTTGTGAAGCTTTGCCAGCTAAATGCAGGAACCATGGATCTAACAGTGGTTCCTCACCTTCATGCAACTTACATGGCCCCAAGCCATCCCTTATAGATGTTTCTCTAGTCTGATGTTAAGAAAGAAATGCCCACTCACACACAAAGATTTACAGCCTCTTAGTTTCCATACTTAGCTGTCATCCTTCATCCTTAGATTTTATTTAAACCTTTGGTGCAAATTAAGTTGATTTCTTTTTGTCTTGTTCTCAGTGGACACAAAGAACAAATCATTTTTTTCTTTAATAAGACTTTTTACATAGAGGAAAATGATCCTGCTAAAATCAAATTATTATTTTATGTAAAATAGAGGCTATTTCATTCAATGGTATTATGGTAACAATTGCAAAATTAATAGACATAATTTGCAGGGATCTGTTTACAGATGCTCCACTCTATGCAGCGTGCAGTGCTGGAGGGCGCAGTTCCCGGTTGTTACTGTCTCCGTGGCTTGCCTGGGTTGGTACTGACTCATGGGCATCTACGCCTAACCTCTTGCAATCCTCTCTTCTGTACCAGCTTTGACTTTGTTGTCTCAGGTGCCAAATTTATTTCCGTGTTTTGATTTAAATCCTGTTTTACCTTCATCTCCTTTCAAACTGTTCATAGTTCCTGGGTTGTTATTTTTTTTTCTCTGCTTCTTTAATCCATCCCTCTGTAGTTTTATGTTATTATCTGGCAGATCAGTGATCTCAGAGAGACCTTTAAACTCTTCCTACTACTTTTCTTGCAGATTCTGCCCGCTTTTCTTCCCAACCGCCCTCAGAAGTTCGCCGCTGCTGGGGCCCCCTCAGCACTGTCATGTTGGCATAGCATCACTGGTCTGCATGGAAATGGGGTAGAAATGGGTGATGGTGTCCATTTCTGCCCAAGTAAGTACCTAATAATTTATGAAGGTTTTTATTCTGTGAATTTGATAAGATACAGTGTTAATGGATAACAAGTATATTTGGAAATAGTTGGGTTTTTTCAGCTTCAGTTTTACTGTAGCCTTTTTACCATCTTCCCCACTCTCAGCTTCTTCCCTTTTGGTCTTTCCAAAACAATGCTGCAGAGTCTTTTCCTCTTCTGCCATGAATGTAGGATGCATCTGTTTTACATATATCTGTATATTCTAATTAAATATGCTACTGTATATTGTTCTGATAATTTATCCACTCTGATTTTTTCTTCTGCTTTTAAATAATAACTTGAATGAAAAAAAAATGCTCAAGCTTTATGAAACGTAATTTGAGGTGATAATTTAAGCTAATTCATATTTATGTAATGTTTATGTAATGTAACCATAATGTAGCCAACCATATTTATGTAATGTTGGCAGAAAAGAGTTTTAATTCAGTATTTCTTGACAAAGTGGGGCTTCATTAATGATTGTCATTTCAATGCAACTTCGGTAAATGACACCTTGGAATTACAGTGCACTTAGTATGATTATTCTGTTGTCCTTGTGAAAGGCCATTAGTGTTACCATGATGGAGAGGCAGGGATTGCTGCCAGTGCTGTTTGATCACTCCCGACCTAGCCTGAAAGGTAACAGAAAGAGCAGTGGTTAGGATATTTTGTCAAAAATTTAAAACAGCATGTCTTTTAGTTTAGTTACGCCCAATAAAATGAGCATGGATTAACTTTTTTTATTACTTGATACTTAACTCTTTATGTAGGCAATAGTTGAAATGTTCTGATTTGAGAGTTGCTGAATACCCTGTAGTTATGGGTAGCAGGGGATGGGAGCTCAGGACTTCTTAGAAGTACCCCTCTCTAGGTTTCTCTCTGGAGGATCTCAAGTTTGACAAGGTTGGTCCTAAATTTTGAGCATCCTCTACAGTTTCCTGATTCTCCTTAATAGAACTAGACTCTATTTGAAGCTGAAGGGGGTTGAAAGGCAACTGTTAGACTGTGGCCTGATTGGAATTGGAAATGACTGATTTAGCTGAGGGATTTTGCATGGTGTAAGCTCAGCTAAAGCTGAGGAGTAAATCTATTTTCTTCCAATTAATGCATATTTCCACTTTATTTTATTTTTGCTTCAATAAAAGACAAGGGTGCTCAGCTAAAGCTGAGGAGTAAATCTATTTTCTTCCAATTAATGCATATTTCCACTTTATTTTATTTTTGCCTCAATAAAAGAAAGGGGTGCTCTTGGCTAAGCTCTTTGAAGTCATCAGAACACATCCCTGCTCTGAGGGACTTCAAATGTAAATAGACAGGATAGAGAAGTGGAGAAAACAAAACGCTGGCTCCACCTGGGGAGTGGGAGTGTGAATGTTAGTGACACACTGGCTGTCAGTGCAGAGTCATTTCTTCTTGGGAGCTTTCGGGGGGGATGTTGGTTATTTATTGGAAGAGAGGCACATCCACACAGACTCTGTGCATCTCCTGCTTAAGTAGTTGAATTGTTCTGCAGTGGATTTAACTGCATTGCTTCCTCTTAGCTTCCTACTGCTATCCTATAGTCTGCTGGCTCACATCTGAAGAATCCTTTATTCTAATTTTCTCTGTGTCACTGTTCTACAGTCAGCTGCAGAGGATGCACCTGGAGTGCTTCTCCAGAAATATTTGTGTTGTAAATGCATGTAGTTTGGTATGAATCTGACTGACTGGTGCACTTTGCATTTCCACATGGTCCTATAGTAAGGTTCTGTACTTATTAGGTCTCTTGTGAGAAAAGCAGGTTTTATTCTCTTAATTCCCATAGCTAAAAATGATGTTGCTATTGAAACATATTGCACAATTATTACTTGCGTAAGTAGCATGCATCTATCTTTGCAACTTCTGGGTCTTAATTACTCATTTAAGTGTGTGGTAGAGCCAAGAACTAACCCCAGATTTTGTGAGGGCTTTGGTTTTTGGCCTCATGGTACATGGCTAGGGCAAGCAATGGCAGAGATAACATATCATGACCACAAGTATTTTGTTCTTTTAAAGCATGTTAAAGCTGTCTCTCGAACTACTTCATTTGTACTCCAAAATGCTTCTGTGATAAAAGAACAGCAAAAATACACCTTTTAACAAAAGTTAGCATTTCTGCAGTTGTCATCTTTTGTCAGTTCAGGCTCTCAGGACTTATTTTTGTAACAGTTGACAGTTTTTCGCTATTGTATCTTCTTGCAAATGGGGATTCTGTAGTACAGGCTTTCTGCTTAACAGGTTATCTTCACAGGTTACTGTTTCTGCTTCATTTGAGCGAGTTCTTAAGGATCTAATGCTTGGAGCAGTTTTAACATAAGTCTTGGAAAAGAATTTGAGTTAGTGGTCCCAGCTAAACTGCATGCCACTAAAAATACGTTATGCTTTTTTTTTAGCCTTTACGATGCTGATGCAATATGATGTTCCTTGGGTGCAACCTCACTTGTGACTTTGGGATTCTCTCTCTTTGCACTAGTGACAAAAGTCGGTACTGCTGTTAACTGTGACTAAGGAAGTTAATTTTCTTTATGTATGTTTTTTGTTATAGAATGTTTTCACGTCTCCATTATAAGCCAGTCAACACTGATTCCTAAAGGCACACGTGCACATTCCCACTGTGCATGTAAATTAACTTGTTAATCACATAGACTTTCTCTTTACTTAATTAGTAAAAATATATAAAGGAGATCTGCCAGTTGTATAAGATGTCATACTAAGTGCAAACCAAGCTCAGTTATTTACCTTTGCCAGTTTATTACTGTTTTACACTTAGATTTCAAAAACATGACAGAAATTTGTCCTTTTCAGTCAGCTGCACTTAAGAGGTTACTTGGGATTGTCATTGTAGTATTTTTTAATGAACTTCTCTTCTGGGGTAGGCAGCTCCCCTGCTTCTGATGCAGCCTCAGCTGCATTTTTTAATGTGGTGCTCAAGTCCTTCTGTGGCTGCAGTTCTATATATTGCATGGGGAGTCCCTGTTTCTGAGGAACTGTGTAGTTAGAGCCTTTCCAGACTCCTGAAAGGTGGTAGGCTCATGGTATAATTTTCTGACTTTTTGTCTCTTCATACACTAGTCAAAGGACTTGCTGTAGTAGGCAATAAACTGAGCCAGAGTTTCATTCAATATCTCCAGTGGGACTTCACTGTACTTCCTGAAATGTTCCCGGTTCTGAGCTTAGCACCGGTGGCCTTTGGCATTCTTTGTGACATCCTGCAGTGGCAAGTATACTTGTGAGTACATGAGACAATTGTGAGCATACCTCATTTTCCATGAAGCTTTGCAGCACGTTGATCTATTTGTTGGATTCTGCAACCAGTTCAAACTTGCCTAGGATATTTTCCCATGGTTTAGTCCAGGAGTTTTTCCTGCAGTCCCTGTTTTATTCCTTGTCTGGGTCTGTTAGTGAACTTCAACCTTTCTCTACTTTGTTATTACAATGGAATGTAGAACTACACTCATCCTTATTTGAATTCACTGAAGTTTCTTCAAAGATGAAACTGCTGTGCTGTGTTGATATAGCAGAAGCCCTGCACTCAAGCAAAACTTAGGAGGGCTGACAGGCAAGAAAATAGCAATGTAATAGGAAATTATAAGAGGACATATTTTCTTTACATAACAAATTGCTATTATGTTTCAGTGTAAAGATTTCCAGTGTAAGTCTACAGAGCAGAGTAAGATAATTTATGAAAAATGTTTTGTCCTTTGTTTTTTTAACAGTAGCTACGAATAGGTTATGTCCTATTGGAACAGTAGTCTTTAGTATAGTATTTTGATAGTCTATTCAAAGTGCATCTCTGGTGTTATCTCACCCACTTCTGTAGTTTAAATCTCTAACACTATTTGGGAGAAGACCTAGAGCAGAAAGTGCAAAAATCCATCAAGACTGGCTGTGTATCAAGGGGAATTTACTTCATCTAAATCTCTTATGTATCTCCTTGTATAATGAATAAACATTATATACACCCTAAATGTCTACATCCTAATGTTTCTTTCTGTGCCATGTATATTGTGCTCACTTCATACAAATAGAGTAAATGTGGTTTTTACTTAGACCATCAAAGAGTCTACCAATTTCTTCTGCCTTCTGGGACAGTTAATCTCAAATCATGGAGAATGGAGTTGGATGGCTAAATTATAGCCAAGCAGAATTTGGACTGCTGTGCTCAATAACACTGTCTGTATATGCTCCAAAAAACAGAACTGGAATTTTAAGTGGGTGCCTACTGCTGAATTATACGTAAAGACATCATGGTCAGAAGGAGGGCCTCAAACTCCAGATGCCTGAACAGAAAATAAAGATGATCAATTTCAAAATAAGATTTTTTTTTTTTAATTGCAGAATGTAAAGGTTTCTGCTATAACATGTATAAATTCTAGTAATCTTTGCAATTGCATTAGTGAATCTTGGCTGGCTAATTAATATGACATTGCTGTTTGTTTCCCTAAAGGTGATGATGTTGGCTACATGGACTGCCATGCTAAAAAATGTGGACAGCAAGACTGACTGTGGCATTTGCAGAGTAAAAATGCTAGCGTCTGAGCAAGACCTTTTTTTCAAATAGATTACTAGAAATAAAATTGATCTGATAATTAGAGCAGAAGGTGCAGTGGCCAAAATAGAACTGATGAATAATTTGAATAGTTATGTTCACTGCTGCTCATAGAAAAACACCTGCGTTCATAAACTGATAAATATGCCTTAAAACCACTTATGTAAAGGTAAATCATTCTTACATAGTGAACAATTCCTATGTAAAAACCCCAAGACAAAATCCTCCATCTTTTTTCCAGTATCTTGTGGTGGATATGTCACTTATGCTTGGATGAAAATAGCACTATCATCTGAATCCTGAAGATTATATATTTGCAGCACTGAACATCCATCTGGATATATTAAACATTTTCTTGCTTATATTCCATTTACCTGGATATTTATGCAAATGACCTAAAAAGAAAAAATATATGCAAAACACCTTCTCAGGTTCGTATTTCACTGCAGAAAGGACTCTGTAAAGATCAAGACCTGCATAATTTTAAAATAACACCATCCTGTTAACAATTAGCTTTAACATTTTGTTGGTGAGATGTAACCTTAAGTATCTATGAAGAGTTGAGGAAAAAAGGGCTTTGCAGTTAATTTAGGAAACATTTTTTCTTTACTCTGTTACTCTCTTTTTAGTAATTTTTTATGAACTACTTAAATTGTTTTATGTGGTTATATATTTGGAGAATAGTATAAAGTCTACACTTGCTTATTTTTTGAAGTGGAGTGAAAGCATATCATTGCAGAAAGTCAAGCCTTCATTCATTTCTTTGCCCTCATACAAAGACTGCCAGCAAACGTAGCTTTATGCAGTATTTACAGGGGATCCACCTCCTCCTTTTGATGCACATCTTGTGCTTTACTCTTCAGTTAAGAGGACGAGATGGTAAAAATGACACTCAGTGTTCCATCATCACTGGCTTCTCTACATCTTTCAAGTTTCCATATCTGGCTGATCTACAGAAGAGTAATAAGGACAATAAACAGTATATTGTCTAATTCTGAGTAGATTGTCTAGACAATTTTTAGTAAAGAAACTAGCTATCATTATATCCTAGCTATCATAAACATTAAACATGTTTGGCTTCCATTCTTGCCAGCCTCTGTGAGTATTACAGTGGGATGCCTTGTGTGTGCTGGGAGAGAGGAAGAGAAGGAGGAGAAGGTAATAGTGAAATTTCCCTTGATAAACAATCTCTGAAACTGGGCTGTGGGGGCGTCTGATCTTGAAGCATATTGTGATTTTAAACACTTCAGAAAGTATGTTCTAAATTTGTATATCTATTAGTATGTTCTAGCTGCCATAAAACCAAAAATCTCTCTTCTGATACTCACGATCTTAGTAAAACTCAGTACTTGCTAATTGCAGCATATGCAGTGACACCACAGCAGCAGGTGATGCAAAGTGCCTTGCAGTGACTAATCCAACTTTGTACTTTAGATTTTAGAAGCTCTCCAGCATCTTGGCATGCTTGTTGGAGGAAGCTAATTAAATTACTGTAACAATGAACAGAACAGTTTAGTGCCTGTTAATGTAGCAGAGGCAGTCTGGAATTTCCTGGTAACAATGGAGACTGGATATTAAGTGGCACTTAAGTAACACTAATTAACAGGATCTTCCTCTAAAATTAGTCCCCCCACTCTCTGTAGCACCACTATTTGTAATTACAAGGCATTACTCTTTACAAAAAACAAGTGCACAATACGGCTGTAGCAATTAAGACAAAATTGTCTATTTAAGACAAAATTGTCTATTTTAGATTTTGTTTTCAAAGGTTAATGAATATAGGTACCTTATATGTACAAATCAAAACATTCAACTTACTATATGGTCCCCAGCTAATCTGGCACAGGACTGAACATATCCTAAAAATGTCTGTCATCAGTCTTAAGAATCTGCTACTATAAGTCTAAGATGTAATGAGACAGAACGGAATTAGTTTAAGTAATAAATGTTTAATCAAAGAATTTTACATATTATTAACAGCATTCATTTGGCCAAACATCTACATGGTTGTAGTATCCTACTTGTATATAAAGTGGGAATGTATCAAGTATAGACTATGAAAGTGCAAATAACAATTCAAGGTTAGAGTAATTTTTTTACATTATAAAATTAACAGGTTTACAAAATAGTCTTGCCAAACTTTATTTTTGAATTGTAAAGTCAATGACTGTGGTGTTAAAATAAGTACCAAGAAAATACAAATTTAATAGGCTAATTTCATGCTCATAAGAGTAACACGGAAACAATGGATATACTGCACAACCCAACCAAATTACAAAAAACCAGAACCCACAAACTTCACTATCTTCACAGAGAGCACTCTTACATATCTTACTGTAACTTTGCAAGACATCTCAATGCAATACACAATCTTTTTGTGAGAATCTTTCTATTCAGAAATTACAATTCAAGGAAGCTATGTGAGTTGTACAACTTTCAGACCAATTCATGATGACAGCTCACGAAGAACTGTTTTAGTTGAAGGGTTATATACCGTAAAACTATTTAAAATAGGTATTTTTCAAAGATGTCCGAAGGTTCATGATTATGTCAGGAGTAGGGCAGCTAGAGGGAAAATTGGAAAATGATTTGAGATTATTCTGTTCCATTCTCTCTAAAGATGCCTGCAAAATGAACCAGATTTTTATGGGGTAAGGGTAAAATATTCTTATTTCATTTTTTACTAATATGAACCTTGTGACTGCAAGGTTCAAAAGCTGGATTTGCATGAATTAGTTACCAAAACACTCACTTGAACTCACAGTAATCAATACATAAACTTTGCTATCATGACACTTGCCTATACACACTCAGTAGTAATAAACTTTTATATCATATCAACAAATCTCTGGTAACAGTTAAGCAAAACTTAAAATGGAGTGTATGTAATTTGCTCGTGTTATGACAAGTTTTGATTATATGTAATTAAAACAGCCATTTCAACAACTTACTCTAGTTGTAATTACATACTGTACCATTGTATCTCACTAACTGTAGATTTATGCTTTTAAGCAAATCTAAAACCAGTATTTTTTTTTCACGGTACAACAACTAGGAAAAGGGTTTTTTGTGTTTTATTATTATTTTTTTACACTAAACAGTAATCACACAGCAAATGAATATTGTGCAATTGGACAAATACCTAGCAGTGTTTTGTTTATGCAAAAACACTGACTGAACATTTAGTTATTTACTGTAAAGGCAAGGCCATGGGTGGTTTTATGGAGGTCTTTGCAATTAATAGCATAGTTACTCCAGAACAGACACTGAATTTGAATTACTTGTTTAACTGTGGCAACTATCCAGTTGGGTTAGGCAAAGGCACCGTAACATGTTGAGCAGAATGTGTTGTCCGAACTTTAACGGTGGGACTGGCTAATATATGAAAATTCTGTATTCCTATACTTTTACAAAATGTTATCATTAAAAGTAATCGCACTATTAGTGCATAGAATGCTTTGTAGAATTATGAAAACAAAGAACTATGATTGCACTTCCATTAAAGTGTCTCTTAAAATACAGCATAGCTGTTGCTAACTCACTGTATTTTAATATTTAAAATAACTGTTTAACAGCAGCATTAGGTTTTATTAACTTAAGATACAGGCTACATTTAATTAAATGCAGTCACCATGGCAACACATGCCAGTTAAATTTAGAGAAGCAATGCTACCCAGTGGTTTCTTTCACTGCTAAGAATTGTGGGATTAGTTGGATAGAGTAACACTGCACTGTTTCGTTAGGCTACTGCCAGCTAACTATTCACAGTTTGGCACATTCGGACTGTAAATAGACATGAAAAAATCTTTGATTTTAATGGGAAACAATATCCCCTAAAACTTGTTCCTGGAGCAGTACTAAAGAGAAGCATTAAATACCTCCGTTCACACTGCTAACAAAAATGAAAAATGAGTAAGGAAAAGTTATGGAAAACAAAAACAAAACGCAAATGAATTGCTAAATGTTATTTTGGTGAAAGAACGAGTTCTAAAAAACGGAATAAACTATTTCTTAGGAAAACCAACCAAAATAATCAGTGTAAGCCTTTAATCCGTACTTTCAAGTGAAGGATCATCAACCTAAGGCTAAACAGATGCTGCATTGTATTAGGAATGTGGAATACAACCTACTTATTCCTTTTTCTTGAGAGCAAAAAGGCAAATACTACCTAATTAAATGCAAAGGATATTCCTTGAAAGGTTCACATTATTATAAAGAACTACAATTCAAGAGAACTCCTAAATATCCGTTGTTACGTCAGTGGTTACAACTGAGCTGTAATTATGTGGATCAAAGCCTCCATAATGCTTACTCCACATACTGTACCATCTGTCACCGCCATTCATTTACTCCAGATTTAGTTTTTATTCATACCAGATGCACACGTTCAATCCATTCACTTGAGGTTTGAGGAGTATGACTTGAAGTATCTCCTGAAGCATCCAGGGTGCTTGTTACCTCCCTGTTACTATCACCACTTTGTGATACTGTTTCACCTGGAATAATGTTTTCTTCAGAAGTGCTTTCCTCTGTTTGGGTTCCTCTGCCTTCGTTTTTGAGTGCATCCTCAAATAGTGCATGCTCTTCCTGAGGCTCCAGCCCTGTGTCTATAAGATTTGGTTGCCCTGCTGACCCATCTTCAGTACTGGGTTGCTGTGAATCCTCATCTGTTTCTGTACTTGTTGAGGGGATCAGAGCAATACTCTGTGGGTTCATGTCATGAAACCAGGCCATAATATTTCCAAGTAGATTTTCATTGGTATTGGGATCTTGACTGCTGGAATCAGCGTCACTAGATGTTGAGTATAATCCACTTCTTGTATCGCTGCAGGGGTGTGAATGAAGACGATCAGCTGAAAAGGGATCATTGCCTGCACCTAGTCTCATCAGACTGTCACCAAGTTCTAACAGCTCAGAGCTGCTCAAAGCGCCTCTTGGGTTATCTATACTTATGGGAGCAGAGTCCAATCTTGTAGGCAAAGAGGTACCTATTGCTCCTAAAGATGCCTCGTTATTTAGAAAGTCTCTGGTTTCTTCATCTATGGCCAAGCCAGATTCTTGTAATGATAACTGAATAGCTAGCAGGATGTTTGGGTCATCTTCATCCAAAGAACTCAGAGCCTGTGGAAATACATAAGGTTGCTTTCAGAATAAACCTTTCATCTTGCTACATATTTTGGATTAAATGTGATTTGGGCTCAAATCTGAAATTCATTCATTATTCCTACATGTCATTTATCAGAATCAATTTTTACTGACACAGTTGACAACAGAATTTAAAAGGTGACTATTGTTACATTAGTGATTGTTTAGCAATTCTTACCGGTGTAAATGTATAATTTGTTGTCCTAGATTCTCCCTTTCTCATTGAAGAATTAAGAAAATTTGCAGAGACAAAATGACACAGAAAAGCAGAGCAGAGGAAGGCAAGCAAAGCAGAGAGAATGGAAAAGAGATTAGGGGAGATACCTGAAGAGAATCCTGGTTTTCAGAGTGACTGACAGGGGTATAGTCATGAAGCGAAGAGCTGTGCAGAATACCCATAGAAGCTGAACTCACCATGGAGGTGCCATGTCTTCTACTACTGCCACCTTCCTGAGTGTCTGTTTGGGCAATTGAAACAAAAACTGTTGAAGAACCAGTGAGGAAGCCTTCTCCACTATTATTTACTGACAGAATCTCTTCCTTCCTTTTGGATTCCAGCTGTGTAATTTTACTCCTTTATTCACTCTGAATGACATAATCCAAAACACTCCTTCCACACCAGCTCCTACACAGTGGCAAAACACCAGTCCCACTGTTTTAGGAGTGACTGCCTGGTTCATTTGTGCCTTTCTGCTCTCAATACCCTTCTTCTTCTCTTTGAGAGGATGGGGTATGCCATCAGGAGCATGAGCCCATTGGCAGGAGGGGCAAAGTGCTTCTAAGGCACATACATGATTTATGGAAAGTCCTGAAAAATACTGCACATGGACACAATACAGGATGCATTTACAGGTAGATTACAACCAAAGTTTGCCCATTTCTCTATTCTTTTAAGGACAACAAATCAGCTGTAATGTTAACATTACATTAATTTTTACCATAACATTGCAGCACAATTAAGAGTAGAGTCGTTAGTGTATACCTCAGCAATCCCTAACATTGCTGTTGTCTTAACACAACCAACAAAAAAATAGAAGTAAAATGCTGTTTCCAGAAAAACTGCTCTGTAATAAAAATAAATGTAACTCTCTCGACTTCGGAAATGGAATTTTCCACTTCAAAACTCAAAATGAAACTAATTCTCTCTTGCATGCTTTAACAGTATGCACTGGTCATCACTACAATATCCAAGTGTTCAGTCAAATTCTAGTCCTCAAACTAACAAGATGGTTTTGCATTTTACTTGTAACAGGGAAGGACCAAAGCTGACCAAAATTCTTTTTACTGTTTCTAAAATAAAGAATGCATTTGTTTATTTCTCCTCAGTAAAGGATTTCTCTTTTTGTTTTTAAAGGACAAGCTTATGTATAAGACTTAAGTTCATGAGACACAGAGATGAGAGTTTGTGCAGCATGGCTTAGAGACCGAGCACACAACTGGCAGCTCTGAAGAAACAGCGTCACAGTATGATTTGGACTCGAGCTATTTTTGCACCTTTGCAAAAGCTCCTGGCAGAATGGAGACAGCCCAGACGGCCAAGTTACAGTGACCTTAAGCGCCTGCACTACCAGCAGTAGCACTGCTTAGAAGAGCAGCATGCTGGAAGTCGTAGCCCATGCCATCTTGTTTCCTGGCTGTCTTTGCCAATACAGGAGTTTCTGAGCAGGGTTTTGAAATACAGCCTTCTGACTATCTTCTAGCAGGCCTGTAGCAGGGGAACCCTCTTCTACACTCTTTATGCACAACTGGTCCTTTTAATTGGCATAAAAGAGCTGGTATATAGATAAGACTGTCATATGAAGTATGTGCTCTTCAAAATTTCTTCAGAAAAGCAAACCTGCTCTAAATAGCTGAGGAGTCATTAGTGGGAAGATCAATGCATTTCTCTTTAAAAAGAGGAGCAGCCACAATGAAGTCAGCAACACTTCATAGAATCACCATAGAATCATAGAATACCAGGTTGGAAGAGACCTCAAGGATCATCTGATCCAACCTTTCTTGGCAAAAGCACGGCCTAGACAAGATGGCCCAGCACCCTGTCCTGCTGAATCTTATAAGTGTCCAGTGTTGGGGAATCCACCACTTCCCTGGGGAGATTACTCCAATGGCCGATGGTTCGCATTGTGAAAAATTTTCCTCTTGTGTCCCATCGGAATCTGCCCAGGAGTAACTTGTGCCCATTATCCCTCATCTTTTCTACGCGACTCCTTGTAAAAAGGGAGTCTCCATCTTCCTTGTAGCCACCCTTTAAATACTGGAACATGGTGAACAGGGCTGAACAAACGCAGTTCTCTCAGCCTTCAGAAAAGAAGGCTTAGGGGAGACCACATATGAAAATGCAAAAATAAGCCTTTATGTTGTATCCTGGAAAACACAGCAATGTATCTGAAACTTCTTTAAAGTGCATCCACAGAAGAACAAACACTGTGGTCACAATTTCTGAAGTAGGAAGAGAGAAAAAACAGCCCCAGGCAGGAACATACCTAATGTACTCTCACTGGGGTCATCAGGATCCGGAGTATTACTCAGCAGACTGTGCATGTCTCCACGTCGACGCTGTCTATGCCTCCTCCGATACTGAAATTCAGCATATTCCTGCATAAACCAAAGGTTACAAAATACAGGGCAGCATGCAGTAATATTTTTCTGATGTAACAAGCACCACATTTTTATAAAAAATGTGTGATTTTATAGGTTTATTATAAAATCACCTGTTTTCAGAAAAATAAATTGCAAGTTATATCATGCAATGCTTAAAATAAATAATAAAAAAAATCCAAGGTAATCCTAGATCTATAAAACAATGAATTAGCAAAGAAAAATACTTGATGTATTACCGACATTTTAATACTTGCAATCTCCCTTTTTAAAGAGTTCCACATACACATTTTTTGTTTAAAAGCTTCGATGCCAAACTTTATATACACACATATCAACACACTTTTTAATAAATATACACTTAGTGATTTTAGAACTTGAAAACAATTAGTCTGAATTAGAACAATAGATTATCTCAGGGTCCCTGTTGCCAGCAATGGCCAGTAGAAAATAACCTTTGGAAGACTACAGAAAGCTGGCAGATGTACACCGGGACTTGTTATACTTTTCCCAGCCTCCAGGACACTATGGCTCAGGAACTTCTTAAGTCACAGCTGATACTCTTCTACTGAACAGTCTTGGATGATTTTTATTCCATGAATTACAAATCTCCTCTATTTTTGCCTAATTTGAGCTGCTGTTGAGCCATACCATATGGATTTGAACTCCTGCAGCCTGTAATTTTGCACGTTGTGTGTATTTACCAAAGACAGTTTCTATAACATTTATGGAAAAGACTCACTTTTGGCCATATCAAGCTAACATCCCAAGGGTTAATTATCTTAATACTTGGAAATAAATGTTTTGATTTCCATACCTTTCCTAATATTAAGAGACTGATTTTATGGTTTAAGGCAAATTTCCAGATATGCTTTCTGGTTAGTTCAGCTGACACTGAACCTGACTGTGTAGGTAAGATCTCTTGTAAGATTTCTTGTTAATCATTTACACAAGGCAATAAAAATATACACACAGGTACTAGCTCTTCTCTTCGGAAAAGAATATTGCTATTTTCTTCCCTAAACCCCAGGCTGGGAAATCTGTAATCCAAAGGCTGCATTTGGCCAGATGACTTGGGAAAAATAACACTACCATTAGCTTTCCTTTCTTACATTAACTCTTCATCCTAGAATATCTCAACATCTAAAGTATCTAAAATTTAAATCCAGAAGTGTCATTTCTCTTACACAATGACCTTATCAATTTTGATGGTATTATGATGGCATGTTGTCTTTCCATGAAGTGTTTCAGACCAAGTTCTTATGCATAATGACATATGCAAGCCAAAAAGAATAGTCACAAAATGATCAGTGTGGGCAGATTTTTATCTATGTAAGAAGATCCATGAAAATTGTAAGAACATAAAAATAGCTGTACTGGACCAGACAAAAGGTCCATTTAGCCCAATATTCTGTCTTCAACAGTGGTTAGTAGTAGATGCTTGTTAGCCTACAGAACAGCATAAAACCCAAGGCAAACATGAAGTGATTCTTCTCTAAAATATTCTTCCAGCTCCTAGGGAGCTCAGGGATTTTCTAAATGGAAGGCGGTGCCCCAAAAACCAGAATCAAATCTTGATATGAAACAATATAACTTAATTATTTTAAAAATATGTAATTATATAACTATGAATTGGATATGGAATAATGATAAGTGATCACTGAACACTAAGATTTATTAGTCATATCAGATCTTATCTCTTATCTGTTTGCAATAAAATAATAGATTTTACCAATAGCCATTTAACTTGTGGTTGCTTTTTAACCTTTAGAAAGATATCTTGATTACTACTGATAAAATTTTACTTCTGATTACTTGGAACAATTTTATACATGTGAACAAAAGGAGTTTTACTTTTATTGGGTAGGAACACCATGGTTTCACATAATAGTCTACAACAAGCAGCGTTGCTTGCTAAAGCCAGTAAGATTTTGTTTTCTGTAATAATCTGGCATACACAGACATTCTACTACTTGTCAGTAATAGTACAGCTCTGTGTCAAAAATTTTGTAGTGAAATTCACTAAAATAAACAAAGATGACCATCATTCATTCTACAAAATTCCTTTAGCATAGGTGGTTGCAAGTATCCTTGATAGCTACGTAGCAAAGAAACCAACTTGCATCATACAGTGCCACATTTAGGCAAATCACAAAAACTCATAAGCAATCATCTAAGCATGACTGCAATGGCACCTACTGCTAAATAGCTGATCAACATATTTCTTACCAGCTTTTTCTCATATCCAGTTCCACTGATGATACAGTAACATCACAATGAGTTTGACATTATCAAATGTGGAATTATTTCAAAAGAAAGGACTAGAGGAACTAGACAGGAGAAGCAAGTTGATCTTTTGTAGAGAAGCAAGCTATTTTCTCACCAGCGTGATGCTCACCAACAACAATAGCAAAGGAAATATATAGAAAAAGTACATGGAGTTTTCCAGGATGCTTTAAAATGACTAGCTAGAAAGAAAACAGCACCAAGGAAATGTTGACATGAAGTTTCCTTCCTAACGGAATGCTTTAATGTTCTCAAAATATTAAATAAAAATTAAGATGATAAAGGATAGCTTTGTAGGAAGCTTCTCATATTTCAGTGCAGAGTCTTGAAAATTATTTACTCTTTCCCATATATAGATAGTGGAATATTCACTTTAAAAATTACAATTTTCATTCTTGGTTAAGTAGCAGTAATTCATCTCATTTGAGTACGCAATTTCCATCCCACTTCAATACATAACAATTAAAAAGGCTAACAATATTTAGGTGTATGCCTGTATGTTTTTGTTGGATTGTTACAGAAGGATGGAAATTTCTTAGACTTTTTGTCAAATTGTGCTGAATTGATGTTGCATTCAAAAGTAATCTACACAATTTCATATATTTATTACTTGAAGGTTCCTCAGCACATAGACACCAGTTTATATACAATTTTAAAACTGGTTATGTACTTGGAAAATGATGAATATAACATAACTTGTCTAATGCCCCCTTAAATAGCTATAGCCATGTTAGAGGCATTGTTTACAGTCATTGCACAATTAGCTATGCATATATTTCCTTCTATTGTGAAATAAATAAAATGGTAAGCTTAAACCAACTTGAAATGCTTTGAATCAAAATAAGGAAGCTCTTCATGCAGAATGCAATCATACCTGCTAGAATATGCAGAACTAAGTTAAAAAAATAAAAAGAAATAGTTTACCTCGGGGGATGCAAATCCTAAATATTCCCAATCCCATGTTCCACCAGCAAAGCTATAAAATGAAGAGATATACCATAAAATTTAGAAGTAGAACAAAGTATGAACAACCTCCAAAGCTTCAAAACCTATCAACATCTAAAAAGCAGTGCAATTGTAACTCTCTAAACTTAGCAAGTCTTCTGCTTTAATTCTTACCTCAAAATTAATTTAGAAAACCATACAATTAAATTGTTGACTAATCCAGAACTGCTTGATATTTTTAGCAAATACTTACAGATTTTTGGAGTGTACTAGGTATTTAGTGACAATCTTGAAGGAAAAAAAGTGAAATGGAAGCCACGACGTCTAATCATTAATATATCACAAATGGGGAAGCAATTTAGGCCGCAACATAGAGAGCAGTGACTCTCAAATACATTTTTCCTCAGTGAAAAGCTGTAATTCCACAAGGATCAAATGCCCAAGAAAATGTCACTATCTGGTGATTTACGACCACCACGTTTATCAGCTCCACTTTACCTCACTGTCAAAGAATGACAGTGGATTCACGCACTTTGGCAGCTATCAGTGAACTCTTCTGACGTGCACAGTATTTTGTTTGGATTACCTGCGCCTGGGTGCTTCTGGCGAGTCTGCAGGAGCAACACCACGGGCCACAGAGGCCAGGAACTCTTGCCGTTTCTGCTGCACAAGACAAGCTGCACGGATTATTTTATGGCGAGGAGTCCGAAGGTAAGGCCTGTTCACTTTCTGTGCAAGGTCTTCAGTGACCATTTCTAGGTCTGTCTGCAATAGTTAACAAATACAGAATAAAATAATTTTGCAATGAAATGAAAATCGGGTAGAGCTCTACACTATAAATACTGAGCACAATGATATGCATTTTTCTGGAAATACCATTTGAAATACCAAAATACCCCAAAATGTCTGCCCTTCTAGCCTACCCCTTTACTGACCTAAATGCTGCCCTCCAGCTTGGAGTAGGGCTTCCCTGCACTCACACATATTGCACATCTTCAAGGGGCCCTAAAGGAAAGGAAAGGAGGCAGCAGCCCCTGCCGCTGATGCCAGTGCTTCCCAGGCACTCCCCAGTTTTGCTCCCACCCACTTGTCAGATACATTATTAGGAAAAGATAGGAAAGAGGTGCTAGAGAAGGAGATGAAGACTGAAGCTAAAATGTTATCCTCAGAAAGCAGATTAACAGTAAATAATTTTCTTTCTTTCCCCTTCCACTTGTCCTTATCCCTTTCCTTTTTCAGTGAAGTGTTGTTTTTCATTCGTTCTAAAATTGAACTAAAAGCTGCTGTGTCACAGGGTAATAAAAATGCACTAATTTTCCAAACTTGGTTACAAATACAAAAACGGTACATCAGTTTTACAGTACAAAAATGGCAAAAAGACACCAATAGCTAATATTAAAAAAAAAAAAAGTAACATTAGAAAAGCAAAATATATGCATGTATTACCTGCATAAGTTCAAATATTTCTTTCTTTGTGCTTTTAGGCTCCAAAAAGAATCCATACGGATAAGAACACTTAAGAATGCGGCGAGTTTTTAGAAGCTCTTGCACTGCATCTTCAATGAATGTGGTATCAGGACAGCCTCCCTCAGCTGTAAGATGAAACAAGCATTGTGCAAATATTTTCCTGCTGATGTCAGCATTTCTTTTAGGGTAAGAGTTTTCCTCCAAAATAAAATTTACATGCATGTCAGTTTAATATTTTTCAAGTAAACAGCAGCAGGTTCTCAATGACTACACAGTGTTCTTACTAAAAGAAGTAAGCACAGAATATGAGCTTCTTCCTTACTAATGCTACTTTCTCCTTGAGTCTTTGGAATAGGTAAGATTTACTGTACATTTAGCTTTCATCCACTGCTTATGAATTCTAGTACCGGAGGGATCACATCACACAGCAGATTGATTTGAGCTCTATCCAAAAAAAAAAAAGTTTAGCCATAACAGAGTTGATTGGATTTCAAATCAAATTCATAGATCACAGCAAATACTTACTTCCACTGAGAGCTTTACTCAACTGCTCCATCTTTTCTTTGGCTGTTTTTAGAAGGCGCTGTTCTAACTAGAAAAAGAAAACAAATAAAATACAGTAAGATAATTATTTCTGGATTAATAAAATAGAAACAAAAATTAGTAAAAATGGCTTGACCCACACCTGGTAGCTAAGTTCATGGTTCTTAAATCTTGTGTAATAGTGCATAAACCTATCAAGCTCTTGAAATCTTCTATGCTTCTTTTCAGCCTGGAAAATAATGCGGAAACAAAAGAAACCAGGATAAATCTTATGATTTAATTTAGCAATCACTATTAGATATAATTACATAACCAACTGTTTCTATTCCCACTACACATAAAGTATTGTACACAATGCTGATGAGTGTCATGTAAGTAAAGAGACAAATATAATTTTTGAAATTCACAAGTCTGCAAATACCGTAGCCAAAGAGTTGATACACTGTGTGCGCATGCTATTTAAGCAGACTTTCCAAATGCCAAAATTAAGGCATCTCTTCTGTAGTGCACAGCAACTAATTACAGTACCAGCATACCCATTTCACAAAAGGAAACCATGACACAGAGAAGTAAAATTATTTGAGTAAAGGCACCAGTGGTTGTTACCAAAGCCAAAAGCAGAATCAAATCTTATGTTTCTATCCACAAATAAGCAGTGTTTTCTTTCTGTCTCTTTGATATATTTAAGGTTGTATTTTTCCATTTAGAACTCGGTTTTGGAAGAATTTTGATGAAACTTAACCTAAATAGAAAATTGGAGCCTTAGTGCTATTTTTCAAACACACATATTCATTTGTTACCTCTACTGTCATCTCCTTGGACTGTTCCTCTACATGTTGAATAACCTCATAGCGAGTGCATCTGTAGTAGCCTCCAGTGGAAGAGCTGTGCTTCTTCCATTCTTCTAAGCATATCCAGCAAAAGTCATATTTGCACTTCAGAAAAAAAAGGAACAAGGGGGAAAAAAAGAAGTTGATACATTATAGATTTGCAGTTATGCATCATTATTCCTCCCTGAACAACTGGACTAACATCACTCTGAGTGTGCTTATGGTCAAAAAAAATTTTTGAGGAGTCTCTTTCCTATTTTACCTACTACAGAAGATCTGGGTTATCAAACCATGTCAGTCATAAGTTTTGTTCCCTGGATCACAAGATTGTGTTAGCTCTACAAGTTAAGTTTTAAGTGGATGAAATAAATCAAATGATAAATACAGCTGGTCAGGCCTGGTTTTTTGTTATTGTTTTAAAGAAAGACAGTCCCATTTTTTAAGCAACGCAGAAACTGTTCATAAGAAAGAGTGAATTTTTTCCTAATATCACTTAAAAAAATGTGATTACTGGTATTTTTGTCATGTGGTGTTCCTGATGCAAAATATTAATAACAACTACTAAAGCAAGAGAGAAGAAACCTGAACATAAGCTTTGAAGAGTGATTACTTCAAGGTGAGCCTTTTCTGCATTGACTGAGTAGAGAGCTTTCAAAATAGGTAACACCTGACAAGGAGATCTGACTTATACAGGCTTCTCTGCATCAGAGAAGATCAAACTGTATTAAATACTCTCAACTCAGCACTGAGTTCTCAGCTAGTATATTTCAAAATAATTGGAAGCTTATTTATGGATGGATGGGCAAAAGACTTTACGACTTGGTGAATCCTGTTTATCTGTTTTACTGAAAAAACAGGTAATCCTGAAAAAACAAAGCAAACATTTACATTAATTAATACGAAGCCATTAATATTATTATTGGAATTTGATAAATTAAGTTGCATTTTTTCTCTCTTTGATAAGTTTAACCTTTCCAGGAATACGTAGTCCATACCAGGTGTGTTTATCAGTAGCTGTTTTATACAATCAGTTAGATATATTGCAGGAAGAAATGAAATCTAATTCTTGCACTGTACTTTTGCTAATTGTGTCTCACCAGCAGTGCTGATTTTCTTCTAAAAAGCAATGCAGACTAGGGTATTTCTTCTTGTTATTGTGCTGTACCTTCTTTATTCTTAAACATTTTTTTGAAGCTGCTTGCTTATAAAAAATGGTAAGATGAGTGCTGAGAATGAAGCATGAGAATAATTGTGTATAAAAGTGTTAAGTGTGTATCACTCTATCATTTGCCTATCATTCAAAACCACTCATATTCACTATAAGAAAAAAATCATTACAAAATATTAAAAATACAGTATGAAACAAGTTGTTTCACAAGCAACAGAACTAATAAAGCTTGCCTTCCTATTAATTTATGTGTATATGCTCCCACTGCAATAATCTCACCTCTCCCAAATTATCTCCCTCCATGATCACTCCATTATATATATCTTCTAATCTCTCCCATCTCCAAAAGCCTCCTCAAAAAGCCAATATTCACCCAGTGTTCCTAGACCCTCCTCCAATGTCTCAGTCTCATTAAACATTCAAAACCACACCATCTGTTTCTACACATCTCCCAAAAGCCTGAGCTGTTTTATGTGCCTTTATGATCACCTAGTCATGCAGCAGCACCGCCTAGGCTTAAAAATCACATCTGCTGCATGGCTACTCTCTGAAGCAAGCAGAAGAGGTAATTGCTAAGCAGGTAACTGCTGAGTAGGTATTTCAGCCTCTCTCTTGGTGGCAGTACAAATTAAGTCTCTGCACCATACAGCTACCAAGTTTCATGAAACTTGCACTAATTTAATATCCATGAACCCCCTTCCTGTTCCTTCGTATCTGGTTCAAAGTACCCAGAAGGTTGAAAAGCTACTACAGCTAGGGGAGTGAGAGAGCAGGACTACCTAAGTCTTGTCTCCTTAGAAACTGGGCTCATAAAACAGTAAGATGTCTGCGTAAGTATAGAAATGTGATTTTATGAGTAAAGAGTATCCTCCTCTACACCAAGGTACATGCTAGCTTCTAAGAGGCACTCGTAGCTCATGGAGGCTTGAGCAGGCTGCAGCAAAGGCAGAAGCACCATCACAGACCCTTACTTCAGTGGAGAAAGAGACAAGTGAGGTGACCACTATACCTTGTGTCTGAGCCCTGCAATGAGCTTGAGGATACCCTTCCTCTCCTTCCTCACTAGGTTGAGGGAAGGCAGCTTCTGTTTGCAGCGATTTCTCCACCACAAAAGGAATCTGAGCGTTTTAAGAACACTTTAAGCTGTTTATTGAGGCACAGCATCAAAGAAGAAAAGAGAAGTGTGGTTGTCAGCCAGTGCCTCAGAATGGTACTGAATTAAATTATCTACATTCAACAGTGTTTAATGGCCAAAGTCTTCTCCAGCCTGAAGCCATACTTTTGTTCGATTGACATGAGCTCAGTGGCAAAAGCTGCAACAAATATACCTTTTACAGTTTTTAGCACTATGGAATTTATGAGCTCTTTTGAAAATCATTTAAGAAAAAAACCAACCAAAACAGCAAACTTGGCATAAACCAAAGTGGAGGAGAATCTGTTCTCTGCTGCCACAGACAAAACCAAAGAAATGACACCAAAACCAGCCCTGACCTTCAAGTCACATCACAGAGAGAATATGTGATGACATTATAAAGAAAATGGGATCTGCATAGCAATGGAGAGAGACTAACACATTTCCAGAAAAATAAAGAGAATTACTTTCTACATCTCTTAGCTTTTTATTGGAGGCCAACTATGTCAAGTGTGTGCTACTTTCTTATTTTTAATGATGCTCCTCGAAGCATCATTAGCTGTAATTATATAAGATATTTCTGACATAAGGAATCAGTATTCTAAATATGCTGCTTTTAACTAATTCGAGAGAAAAAGCATTCTCAAATGATACTGAACTCATGGCAAAAAATATTTTTTCTATTTCGGTAGCACAGTGCAAACTCATGACTAAATTTTTGGCTGCTGTCACCAATAAGTTTCTTTTGGAATTACTCTTTGCTGTCTTTTCATTCCTACTGATCAATTCCTGTTTACAGTTTTCCATTTAAAACTTCTCTGTTTTGTTGCTATGTTAGAGAAATAATGCAAAAGAAAAATGCAGTAAGGCAAAACCTTCATCAGAGCTTACGATTCCTTAAAATGTTTCATCTTCTGCCAACTTAAAATGTTCTTTATCTTCTACATTATTAATGATGATTAAACTATCAATTATTTCTGTTTCCTTAAGTTTCATACTGTATTGCCAGTAATTCTTAGGTGTTTATGAAATTTCGATCATTAGAGTGTTCACCTGCCAGCCAAACAGATTTCACTAAATATGAAACGTTTTCTAAATACATGTAACCCACCATTTGTCAATTATCTAATTCTTGCAACAGGTTCCATTAGATCTCAGGCATGACGTTCAGAGGTTTTGGAAGTCCGTGCTCCTAAGACGTATACATGACATACACAGCCTGAATTATGGTTTCACAACAAATTATATGAAAGGTCTTTCTTACCTTTGCACATTGCATGTGATTGCAGCCCTCATTCTTCTGAATTGGAGATTTGCAGTTGGCACATGGTTTGGAGTTCGTTAGTAACCACAGGCAGTTGGCAGCATCTTCATATGCCTCACTCACTCCCACAACTTTTTGAGGGTGACAGGAGGATATGGAGCATGCAAAAACAGAGAAGTTGAAATTGTACTTGTGTAATCTTTTGTGAAAATCAGATTAGGAAAGATATATGTTTACCTGTTTCTTGATAGAATATCGTAATTCTTCACTATATATTTCTCACATATAAAAATATATACATTTTCTAATCTATACATATTATATATAATATTATTACACATATTATTTCTATATATTTCCACACATATATTTCTATACAAATTTATATATATTATATATTACATATATAATATGTAAATAAGCAAATACATATATGAGAAAAATTGGCATAGTTTGACAGAGTATGGTGTATTTTGCCTCTTTATAACATTTTCTGTGCTTTCCAGAATATTTATAACATATTATGGAAAGGCTCTGAACTGTGGTAACCAAGTTAAGTTAGTATTTATTCAAATTACTGTTAATTTTTAATTTTTTTGTTTCTGTTGACCAAGAAAATGTCTGTCCTGTGTAAACCCAACCTTTATTAGTTTTCGCAGTAAAAGTTATTTATCATTAAGCCGTTCCCCACAATTCCCTTGCAATTCACCCTCAACCTTACTATTATTATCACCTGTTGGCTTGAATTAGTTTTAAAGCACACAAACAACCGCATGAACACAACTCAAACAGAAGTTGAGACTGGGCTAAAAGATTTTAAATTGACCAGGACAAATAAACTCATATTCAGGAATAAATCAATTAATTAATGAAACAAAGCTGTAAGAGGAAGGCAAAAGAGTTTTGTATGCCCTGACTGAACCACACGCGGATTTATGGGGAGGAATGGTTTAAAGAGAACAGTCTACCACTAGTGCTGCCTAATATGCAGTTAAAGTGTGAAGCAGCCTCTCATTCAAGGGTTTAATTTTCTTCCCCTTTTGCCCTATTTTTCAACCAATGTAGAGTTTTTAATTAATGCAATTAAAAAATCCCTCTAAAACCAAAAGATAACAACAACAGCAAAAAAAATTAATCCCCCCCAAGCACGACTCTTACGTTCTTCTGGTTTCATTTCAGATATTTTCTGTAGCCAGTCCTTCCACGTTTGGCAGTCACAAGGTTCATGTGCTTCACCAAGACATTCCCTGAAAATGAAGGTGTATACACAATAACTTATCATTTAGAGATTTAGAATTAAAGTTAAAATTGGTTCATGCTAAAAAACATGGAAACTTATCAAGACACGCTCAAACTTTAATTAAGTCAGGAAGATAAAAAGCCATTCAATTAGCATTATTTTAAAATACTCTTAGACTACTTGCTTACAAGCATAGATGACCATCATTAAGATTAATAAAGAATTTAAATGAGACAGGAAAGGAAAGCAGCTTTTTAAAATTACAATCTGAAATAAATCAGCTAGTTTGCAGTTTGTTTGAGTTATGCCCGGGTACTATTTTAGTGCCACAAAAAGTGCTAGTATAGCTTCTGTGATAAAGCAAAACCAGAATAAAGAGATTATCCAAAACTAGGTAGTTTGCTATAGCTGAAATGCATTTCATGTAGAATTACTTGCATCTATTCAGTTGTAATAATTAATCTTTAACTAGATTCAAGCTTTCAATCTAGAACAAGATGGATCTTGTTGAGATGATGCAAGATGGATCTTGAAAGCTTGATCTAGCCCTTCAGCACCAGCATCAAGTATTTATGGATGTTTACTGTTTCCACCATAGTCTCTTAAATGGGGGCTTTAACTTAGTTACATGGACACAGTGGAGAAATTAGTCCCTTGAGTTTCTCTTGAAGTTACTACTAGCTTTAAAGGATGACAATCACTACTACACAGGGGCAGATATAAGGCTTCCAGAAGGTGCTTGGGGGTAGATGTGTCGATATGGACTCCGGATTTGTAATGACTCCCTTTTTTACTGGAAAGGCAGCAAATAGCCTCAGACATCTGCCACATCAAACAAAACAATTCAGAGGGAGTATATTTCAGATGGGCACCAGCTGCCTCAGAGCATACGCAAGTTTTCTGCAGATCCAATGGTGAACTGCTTTCTGCAGTGCAGATTCAGAAACTACCTCAATACTCTTCTGATCGCTCTTGTCCACATCTTAAGCAGGAATGCAGGAAGAAAGAAAAGGTTACGGCAACAGTTTTTCACTTTTTTCCCACTAGCTAGTCTGCTATCAAACCAGCTTAAATTTACTACACAAAGACCCCTGGTTTGGAGATACTTAAGATTTGTAGCTGGGAAAGATTGTACTGGAATGAATAACTAGCCTGTAATAAGGCAATCACAGCCCTGGTTGAAAACCGACACCTTTCACTTCTGTGGGACAGTAGTACACTTCAATCATTGACTTCAAGAGAGCCAAGACCTCTCACACAGTATTTGTTCCCAGAAAGGACGGAAATTAGCAAAAATTAACTTTAACAAAATCAGTTGTAAGTTAAAAGCTGACAGTAAATCTATTACTCGGTGGGGGGAAAGGTTGTGTCTTTGATGTTTTCAAATGTGTAAATTTATGGATTTTTAATGAAGTGCAATCATATATATACCATGTATCTGTATCTAGATCTATATCTATATGATAGTCACAACAGAGTGTTAAAGAAAAACTTCTCATGGAAGAAGTTCTTTCCTCAGCCCACCCCAAAACAAGGATTTTTATACTGGCATGCCATTTCACTAGAGTAAGATCATTGAACCTATTGCTCATAAAAATTTTTATGAAACAAAGTTGTATTTTGGATAGAATCATAGAATCATTAAGGTTGGAAAAGACCTCTAGGATCATCTAGTCCAACCATGAACCCAACCCAACAAAAGACAGGGAGTCTTTTGCAATAGACTCCTTGACAGCACTGAATGAAGGGAACTAACGCCAAACGGCTGTGACAACAGCATTAGCCTCCCCAGAATGCCTCCCTCAATACTCAGCAGGATCATTTATTTGAAGGTGCAGTACATACTTAACAAAATTGTAGCAAGTTTCACCAAGTTAAAATACATGGAAGGGCTAAAAGCATCGTCCAAGAAGAATGTGGTTCTGGATTTTCTTTCCCCTCATGATAATATCTGTATCATATAATGAATTTTGAATCAAAACAGCAAAACACTCTTGCAACTTATAATTGGCTTCCCAAGTGCACCTGAAGAGATGTCTCTCCCACAGGACGAGACTCTGCCCCTTGTCTCCATCTAGAATGAAAGGAGTGAGGACTTACGGTGCAAAACTAAGTGTGCGCTGCCTGCTATGACTACTTTCCAGAAGTGTCTGCTCGCTGCAATTCCTTGTGCTTCTGAAACAGCATGAAGGGGTTCTAATACGTTGAACGTATCTGATGATACCCAGATGTAGCATTTGTGCACAGTTTTCATTTGCACTACATTTAAATATCTCAGAATGCTTTTTCAGAAAGGGAATAGAATTTTGTGTTTGTCACAACAGATTACGTTTTGTTGAAGGCACTGTTGTGGCGGGTAATGAAAAATAAGTAAATTCTAAGGAACTCTGTATTTAAAAGGAACATTCCTACTTCCACATTAAAAAAAAAAAAAGAAGGAAATTGCTCAATAGACTCAAGAGAATTTTCTTGCTTTTATGAGCAGGAAGGCTACAGACCTGAAAAAAGCATGTGATTATCTAGGGGTTGGTTGGGGTTTTCTGATACATAAATTCCAAAGAATCTCATACTAAATGCAGTATCAATTGCTATTATAATGTCTAAGCTGTAGATTACCCGGGTAAAACTTGCAGAACTGACATAAGTATGGAACTGTGGGATATGTTGATTGAACTTTAAAGATTTAAAGGAAGCTGCCTTTAAGCATACAGTAATGATGAAAACCCTCTGAACTGAGAATACCCTTTCTTTTTCTCCAGAGGAACTCATTCATGCAGGGGGTTTTCTACTGTAAAACTAATATGTCTGTTCTCAGCAAATGGTTCTGATTTATAGTACTGCAGAACGCTTTGGTTGCTAGCAGAACTTTCTTGCCATTGCTGAAACTCTTCATTCACTTTTGTGGGGATGAAAAAAGGCCTTGGAAAGGCCTTCTTGGACATTTTGCTGCTAGAACAAGGTCTTTTTCAAGACCTTAACTGTATATGCTTGTGCATTATCTCAAAGCATTAACATAAAAAGAACATTCAGAAATATTATCAGGCAACATAAAAAAGACATTTCTCATAAAAATTAGGCACTTGGAGGACATTTTCACACTCAGAGGACATTCTGGGGAGCTAGTACATTCAGCCCATGTAAAGGAAGGAAAAGCTGCCAATATCTGAAGGACCGTGTCAATATTACACGAAAGTGGTCTCAAGCTCTGTCCTTTGGGTTAACGGAAAAATTGATTCTCTGTCTGCAATCAGAAGCAAGGATGAGAAGATGGTACCTTCTTGTGGAATAGTACTAAGGTATGTTATATGTTCACATTTTCTGGTTTCTTTCCACAGGATTTGTTTCTTTCAGAGTTCTCCATCCATTGTGAACAACCTCTTCCCAACAAGTTCTGTTTTCTGGCTTTTGTGGTTGTTTCATTATGTCTACTTTCCTCTTGTTCCTTCTTCCTTTGCATTCATATGGGGAAAGAACTAAGATCAGAAGCATCTTTCATTAAAAGTCTTACAATATTTGGAATCAGCAGATTATTCAGGAACTCTTCTTCTTGCATCATGGTTTCCATTGAAAAATGAAAAGAAGGATTACTCAGCTTGTCTGAATGTCTACACTTTGGTTGACCCTTTTTGATTTTCCAACAGCGAAAAGGATGTCCCACTACAATAGTCATAAATTGTCAGTCTGATAATTTCAAGGAACTAGGAAAGGGCTTTGCTCTGCACTTCACAAAACTATCCCACCACTTTTTTGCTTTTGTTGATACTGCTGTTGTCCTTTCCTTGGAAGTGCAGAAGACAGGCAATCTCAGGGATGTTTTTTAAATATCTTATGGCTTTTTACTCCTTCTTGAGCTTGTATTCATCTTAAGACTCAACAGAAGATAACATAAAGAAAAAGTGCTGATCCTAAAGTGAAACAATGATTGGAGTGATCCTGCAAACAGAATAGCTATGTACAAAGCAAAAGGTCCTTCATAGCCCTGTTTAAACTCCAGCTTCTTTGACGTGATTCTACCAAAATTCAGAAAGAGCTAAAATTGCTGATTTTCTGCGCTACAATTCAGAATGTGCCATGTTTCAACTATACTGCAACTATCCAGAGCAGACACAAAACTCCCTCCACCAATATCCCGCTTCTCCTCTGTCCCCTCAGAACAGAACGTCACAACACTCCATACTGCTGTTTTACACCTAACAGAGCCAATAGTGAGTAAGACAGTATTATAAACCTTTGCTGTGCTCCAAAACACTAAAATATTTGTGCACATGAGGTTATTTAGTGCATGGATACACGATAGTACAGTCATATACCATCCCATACAAATTTTTGTTGCATGCTTGGTGCTAAGTGGGACTTCGTAATTAATCCCTGGAATAGCAGTGACTGTGAGTTTATGTAGCCATAGATAAGTTTCTAGTACTAACCAGCAGAAAAGATGTCCTTTTCCACAATCTACAGCAGGGGCTTTTAGCATAGGGAAGCTAAGTGTATCTGATCCTGTTGAATTTGATCCTTGTCTTGTTAGCCTTACTGCTCTTTCACAGCCCGCTATAGGACACCATTTAATAGCAGGATTATTTTCAACAAAGGCCTGGAGGAAAAAAAAAGGAAAAAAGGAAAACATTTTACCACATAAGATCAGATTTCATCATTGATATAAAACAATCTATATTCATAATCTTCCTTTGAAGGACCAAAGCCAAAAAGCATAAGGGCAATCTTGTAGCTACTTTGATAGGCTTTTTAAAATAGTTATAAAAAGGGAATCATTTAATCTCCACCTTAAAATGGTTGGTTTTTTCTTTTTTGAAATAACAACAGTACTCCAGACTTATGCTAAATGCAAATGACTTACATCCCAAACAATACATTCAATGTGTGCAAATCAGTTCCCTTGTGATATGGCTTACTGTAAACTTCTACTATATATGCACTGGCAATACACTCATTAACAGAACTGACTCTCGTAGTTGAAAAGAATTAAAAGCTTATTGATTAAAACAAAAATCCCATAATATATCCCACCTGCAATAAACTTGAAATCAGAACTAGGCTAACTCAGGAATTTACCTCCAATCTTTTTTTGGTTAATGTAGCAGGCCTTCTTTTGTAAAACTTACATCTAATAAATGAGGAGGAAAAGGAACTTTCACTACTTTGCTTCAAACCTATGCTGATCACCAGCCACTTGAAATATGAAGATGTAAAAGATTAATCAGATCTGGTCATTTAATTTGCATCTTCCTGTGTAAGACACTGTTACTGTGTATTAAAGAGACTTGTCACACAGAGAAAGTATTGTATTGTAAACAAAAAAATATTTCTCTACTTTCTTTTGCCCTGCCACCACTGATAAAGTAGCACATTATCTCAAAGACTAGTTCATTACTACACTAGTATAAAAGAAAAAAGGTGAATTAAAAGATTGCTTTTAAAAACAAGTTGCAATGATGTCAATAAACATTAAAAACATCAAAGAGGAAAACCAAATCAAGGTTTTCCTACTTCTCTTCCTATATATAGCAATCATATCAAACATTGGATGGGAAAAAAAAAAATTAAGTAATTCACTGGTACTAATGAATTTTTAAAATGGAAACAGGTACTATTCCTGAATGTAAACAGTCTCTTGGTAATAAAAATAATCCAAAAGCTCTTAAAAGTTTTAGATTGCCAACACAAACAAGTCTGGCTGATTAAAAGCTACATATCACCTGTTACGAACATTAGTTTGATCAAAACATTTTATTAATACTGCATTAAGTTACACATTATGGAAGTATTGCATTTGTGCTTAAGGAATAAATATAATGTTCTTTCTTCTTCTCAGTGTTATATCGAACATTGATATTACGGCATATAAGACAGCCAATAATTCAGTGTACATATTATTTTATGAACTTCTACTTGCAAAGTTACAGATATATTGCAGCATTTCACATAGAAGTTGTAAGTTATTTTTTATAAAATGAAATACAGTTCAAGAGTACAGGAACAGTTTGATAATTTACCTTAATGTCAAATTGAAGGTATCTTTTGTCCATCTCCTTGGAAACCACACTTTCTATGATGTCTACAGGCACAAGCTGGAAACAATCATATGCTGGGCAAAAAATGTTGTGAGCTTCACCCTCCTGAATTTTCAGATTCAAAAATCTGCCAGAATTTTGTCAATCAGTATTTGTGAATAAAAAGTAAAAATTAAAAGGCTGCTGAATACTTTATACTAGGTTCACAGATATTCACATTAATAATTTTTTAAACAAAGAATAGGAAGTATCCCTTTCTGCTCAAAAGGGCTACAGATTTGATGAAAAGCATAATTAAAAAAAAATAAAAGAACACTGTCATGGTTCAAAAGTGAGTACCATCAGATATGCTTAGCCCTGTGTGTTTGTGGTTTCCATCCTTGCCATTTATCAGAGACAGCTATGCAATGTTTAATTAAACTGAGCATTACTTCTGACTTAAATCAGAAATGGGACATGTAAGTGTAATTAATCTAGGAAATAATTAATTTGATATGCAATTAATTTTTACAACTGTGCTAGTCAAAACAGGTCTGCTCTTGGAAACAAATTTCTAAATGGAGACCTTTATAGTCCCTAAGCACTAGAATGCAAGACAGAACGAGCTCAGAAATCTGCTGAAAGCTGGACTTTAACTCACAGTGCACAATGTTGCTTAGCTTAAAAGCTGTTATTTATTAATCTGATACCAAGGATGATACTCATCTCATCTAACTTCAATCATCTAAAGGACAGGCAGCTATTCTAAGTTAGTCACCTGGGATCCTTTAATAGTTAAGGTGGAGAGACTTGCCAATTCACTCCATCTTAGATTCGTATCTTAGAATGGGATAACTCAGTCCTGGCTATGCTCCAAGTAATTGAGAAATGGCTGGCTCAGAAAGATGAATCCCACCCTAGATATTCCACCGCCAACACTTGCTTGACATTGAACTGTAGCTCTGAGTGCGTGCACAAATCGCAGTACACATAGTCCAGCACCCAAATTAGAAGCATCATGTCAAGCCAGTGATCTCTTGGTAACTTCTACATCACTGCGTAACAATTTGCAAGACAACAGAAACATGACTATTACTTTTCTTGCCACTGAAAAGAATTGCCTTCTAAATGCTCGTATAGAAGAGAAAGTGCTCTTCCTTAACATAGGAGGAATGGGTTCATATAAATTGGGCTGATCTGCAGTAGGACTAGCTGTGCTGATACGACACTATAACAAGACACTATAGTGGTACAGTTCAAGTAGTACAATCTCCTGAATGGGGACAAAGATGAATATAAAGGCACTGCATACAGATATAATTATTCCTGGGAAGTATGATTAATATTTATACTAGCATAATTATCCATGTCTGAGTTTTTTACTAGCACGACTATTTTGACATTAAAAAAAATTACGTAGTAGTGAAAGCATTACACTAGTAGAACTTCTAAGCTAAATCTACTCCTCAGTTATTAACCCTCAACATAAGAAAGCATTTTAATTGCTTTTCTGACTGGAAATGGATTTACAATGCCTAAGTTTAGCATGCTAAACTAAGAGATGGAATTAAGCATGTGCTTAATTTAGAAAGTGTAAACCCCAACACCGCCAACACCACACACACACTGAGTAAATCAAGAGTAGGCTCTTCTATTTACACACAGGCTTGAAACATTTGCTTAAGAGTTTTGCTGAATCAGGACCAAAACAAACATTATGTAAACCTAAAACAGTTGATGGCCACTTTGAGTGACAACTTAAATATTCAATAGGGTCAAACCAGCAACTCTTTGAAACCCAAACAGTACTTTAACATTAGCTGCTTATGGTCTCTGTCCTTTCCTCTTCAAAATAGCAAGTATGAAAGTTTTTCAAAAGATAGAAAAGTACATATACTCACGCCTCCCAGCATGCTCTGCAGAAGTCATGTCCACAAGGCATATCCACTGGGTCTTCAAACACAGAAATATTACACATACAAATGTCACACTGTAGATGAAAAAAATACTGCTGATTAAGAAATACCCTAAAGCTTTTCATACTGTTAGCAGGACATGTTATGTTGGAAAATCTCGGCAAAAATTTAATGTGCTTAGTAGGGGGAAAAAATCTAACTGTAACCAGAAAAAAAGTTATTTAAGCTATAAAAACAGAAATGGGAAAGATTAGGTATCTCTGTTCCTATACCTCTCTATCCAACCAGCACATTTTGGGGTGCCTTCCACCATGTCCTCCAGCTCAGTAAGTACTTCACCCTGCAGAGCGCTGGGACCTCAGAGCTGGAGTTCTAGGGACAAAAGGGACCTGAATTTTTCATCAGCTTCAGAGGCAGCCAGAAATGAAGTTTGGAGATGACAGAGGCTACAGGAAAAGTTTAGCATCTCACACAACCAGATCTAAATCAAGGTGGAGCAATTTGGTTGTGCAACAACAGCAACAATTTTATGTAATGATCTACATAAATACTATTTTTGAGGCTTTTGATCAAAATAAAGAGTAAGTTAAGTTACAAATATTCCAACAGAAGATACCACTGCTGAATTTTATACAACCAGATACTATAGAAAAAATAACATTGAATATTGAGACCTTTACTCTGAAAACATTTAAAGCATAGGGATGAAACTGCTCATTGTTTGTGGTTAGGCATGAAAATAAATATTCATGTTCTTCAAGGAGTACAAACAGATTTTTCTTTCCATTGGAACAAAGATTCCATGAAAATTTAGTTCAACTTTCAGTACATTAGATAGTACATAGATACACATTTTTAAAAAGTTAGCCTATGGTAAGTTGCTTTTTAAAAGCACTTGTGTTACAGCCAAAACAAAATCAACCAAAAAAGTCAGCCTTTAAACTGCAAAACTCAATGAAGACATTTATTGTTGTTTCAGTCATTTCACCTTATTGTCTTGCCAAAATTAAATATTTTAGAAGTTGACAATGCATCAAAAACATTCACTATTAAATTTATATGAGTTTTCAATTTTGTTTAAAATGTAACTTTAAAATAAGGAATTTCAGGAAGACCTCAGTTCAAAATATCAAGTACAGAATATTTACTGGAACAGTTTTAATTATAAGATAGGATGTAAATGCAAAATCTGAAAAGGAGCTTTATAGTTTGCGGTTTTATTTTATCTATTCCTTTTAGTTTTCATTTTCCTGTCAAAATGAGAGACTTCAGAAAAATATGTATTATTTCATAAACAACATTTTGAAAATATTATTTTGATAGCTCTTTGTAAGATTTTTAAACAAACAAGAATCCTGAATGTATAACTCTGGATGTGGATTTAGATACACTAGATCTAGAATGGCAATCATTATCCAAACCTGCATTCCTGGCTTATGGACCATCAATGAAAAACAAAACACAATGTAAAACTGAAGACATGTAACCTTTCATTACACATTTTAATTAGGAAATATTCCTGGACAATATTTAACTGCTAAGGTAAATAAATGTACAATAATATTATTCCTTCTGTATAGCTTCTTTTTCAGCATTTTACAATTAAAGAAATAAAAGACTTCTATGCAGGAATGCAAAATCTTAATTTTAATATGAGATCTAGAGATGATCCATTTGCAAGACTGCATATAATATTCTAGAAAAATGCTTAGGTCATGGAACAAAAGTTTTATAATGCTGCAGCTGCGGATTATTAAAAAGAGAACTCTGTCTTCCAGAAGAACCACACTGATTTGAATGAAAGGCGCTTTCATATTTCAAGTTTGCAATAGCCTTGTAAACTGCTTGAAGCAGCCCACACATAGTAAAAGTAATTATAAGCTTACAGTACATTAGTGGGCTGACATTTCAAAATGCAGACAAAGAGAATTTTGTTTTCTAAAGAAAAATTTTTCAAAAGGCAGGGTTCACAGCATTGAGTACATTCAGGGAAATGGATACAATGAAAGTGAACATCTTGATAAGTATGAGGCGAGAAGAGAAGCTCAAAAGAGCCAAATGCACTGATGTGACTGTAGCTGGCTAAAATGCTATTTTGTGAGTGACAGCCAAGGTGAAAACAGAGTGCTTTAAAATTAGCCAGATGCTCAATTGTGTTATTATATAGAAGGTTTAAGGTGTCAACTTCTCTGTTCACCACTTTTGGAAAGAGAAACACTTTGCACTTTTACAAACTTATTTTCAGAATGAGATGACAACGCAGCTCTCCTGTCCACGTAGGTGTGCTGTGTTTAGAAATAAGCTCTTTTGCCCTGCTAGTTTCAGATCTATTTATAAACTTACCACAGTTGTCTCAATGTCTCCTGGTGAGGGGCTGATTTCATCAGGGGAAGTTACAGAAGAGCGAGTAGTGCGTGGAGTTCGTGGAGAAGGGAGTGTATCCCATGCGTTGTATCCACTTGGAGGGGGAGTTGGCATCTGAACCCCTGAACGCTGGCAGCAGCTCTCCGGATTAGACATCCATGCTTCAAGTAACTTCTCCCTGTCCCAGTCTTCAATAAATATACAGATACAGAAAATTATGCAGCTGACAATGTTTAAAATATATTTTGTAACTGTACCCTCAAAAGAATATATAAACACTAAGCTAAAAAATTTACAAATAAATAAATATTATAAAGTGTAAGTGAATGGAACTTTAGACATTAAATTGGACAGAACACATTCCAAGATAATACATAATGCAATGTATTTATGTAAATAATTGCATCGCAAGCATGTCCTTTCCCTGTAACATCAGTCTTAAATAAAATTATTTTTATTATTTATTTACAGCAATTGTAGTAGCTAGGAGACTCAATCAGAAACCAGAACTGCAGTGACTTGCAAAGACAGACCAGATTTTCGTTTTCCCTTTCTATGAAAAAAGTAATTGTTCAATATGGATTTACTTTTACCTGTTGTGTTTTTTTAAGAAGATGAAGCCAAGTGCTACAAACGAAGGAAGAAGACTAAGATACAACTCGATTACAAAAAGATTTATAATCTAATGAGTTACCAGTCTTTATATATGCATATGAGTGATGTATTTCTGGGGAAAAAAAAAGAAACACCCCACCTGATTGCAAAAAATATTTCATATATTCTTACTACATTTTTTATTCTATAATTGTTACTGAATGCTTTATTTTTATTCATACTTAACATTGCCCATTTATATACAAAAAAGAACTAGTGAAACAAATTCTATGATGTATGAAGACCTTTAAATCAAATCTTTCTTAATCATGGTTTGCAATGTTTTCTGTTTCTGATTCCTAAGAGTAATACTACAGATATCTTAATAGTGATTTTTTCTATTAAAAATACTTTAAAGTTCTCATTTAAATATAAATCTATTAAATTCCTCTATGGATTTGAATCTAAAACCACCCAACACTATGCACAGATCAGATGAACTAGAATTTCAGAAGAAAAGAGAAATTTCCCAATTTTTTCCTATTGCTTTAAAGTTTGGGTTTTTTTAAATGTTAGGTACTCCCACTGGAAACTCAATGTTATTAACCAAAGATCTGTGTTATGCTAAGATACAGATAAAATTTGCTAAAAGTTTTCTTGAGCTCCTTTGTTTGTACTGTATCTTTAAAATTACCCAGGGTTAAGACATGCTACTAAATGGATTCCACCGTGTTTTATTCACTAACTTATGAGTTTTAGTAAAATATGAGGTAGTTATATTTGCTGAATTGCCTCTCTCTTATCCTGAAATCAACTGCTGTATAATGAACTAGAAGAGAAATAGGAACAATGTTGAAAAAACACTTGTAGAAAAACTGTAAAGTTATTTATTTTCTGCCATAGTAACATTTTTTTATCTTGGCTCTAACTCTGCATACTTTTGTCTCTTAGTTAAAAAAAAAAAAAAAAAGAAAAGAAAAATACACTCTTAACTCTTACAGCCTGTGTCAGTAAATTGATATAGTTGTACGATAAAGCAAAGTTTGTCAGATTAAATATTACATGTCTGTAAACCATTAAAAGTAGTACATAAGAATGATCTTTCCAATAATTTAAAACATGCTTTTCATATATTAATTGTGAACTAAGTTAAGATTTCACATTATTCTTTTATGAATTTCAAGATTAAATAAAAAAACATTACAGTTTGGCATTTGACGTTCTTCAGTTGTCTAAGCCTTTGTAAATAGCTCAGTTATTCCCGTTTCTAGGCTGAACCAATTCTATGTCTTCACTTCAAATAAAATAAATTCTGTTTGAATAATTTCCAGTGTATTACTACAGCTACAGGCAAAATAGTTGACTTTCTCATGACTTGCAAATCGTCTGTGCTTCTTTCTCCGCACTGGCCAATTGCATTAAGTTACCGCTACATCACTAAGGCAACATCAGTAGAATGACCTTTCCAACACAGACTGATTTCTTCTCAACTTTCAACTCCTGCTTGCTAGATGCTGGCAGACATTTCTCCACTGTTTACATCAACCTCACTGCTTTTGGACTTATTACAGACTGTGCTACAAGTCTGAACAGTATTGCCATAATTTTCTTCTTCAAAATATCTGCACAGGTTACAGAATCTGCCTACCCACTTAGTCAAATATTTAGTAATATTTAGCCTTAATGAGAGTATTCTGAGAATCCAAAATACATTATAAGAATTAAACAAATAATCAATGTTTAAAAAACATACATGCAAAGACTGTGCCTTAAATATCATCAAACTGGCACAAGTTTATGTTGACTAAATTCAATGTTAAAAGGAATAGAAATACCAACTATTGAAAATAATGTAAAAGAGATGAGTTTCAGGTACCATACCTCCTCAAGAAAGTCTGCCAAATGTTGTGGGTTTAAAATAATATTTTCCTATTTCAGTTTTCCCTCTCCCTTTTATTTTCACAAGGAGCCCACAAAAATAATAGGGTATGAAAGCTTAATCCAGCAATATGGTGATGAGCATGCAAACCATTAACTGCCTGAGTAGTTCCTTTGGCATATAGTAACAATGCAGATGCTTCAGTAAGCGTAAGTTTTGAATCACTGAATCAAAGCCTAAAGCTTCTACTGAGTTTAGAGAGATACTTTTGTCTGGAGCAAACACTCGGAATTCAGTATATCCCCATTCTAACAATCCCAGTTTAAATTACACGACAAGAGCACAGAATGATTTCAGTGAAATTAAACTAGTTACAGATATACACATGGAAAAGTATACCCTGTATTAAAAGAGTAACTATAAAAATCCTTCAAAGGACATATACTCATATACTTTAAACCCCAAGGCAATTTCCAACCATTTATTACAATGGTCAGACGGCTTTTATTGGAAAGAAAAAAACCAAACAAACAAAAAACACCCAAACATTTGATCCAGTTTTATACACAAATATATAGTGGCAGAAAACCAATGGTCTCACAAAAATAGGTACAAAGAATTTGACTTTTTTGACACATAAAACCATGGAAGTTCTACTTCTGTGTCTCTCACTAAAATAGGAAAGCTCTGTTTCTCCACGCTGCTTAAGTTAAAATGTCTTCCATTATAATTCCTAGTTTGAATCACTTTCCTATCAGCTTCCCTGTCTGCCTCAATACTTTCTGACATACTGCAGCTGTACTTCTTTCTGAAGTACTGCGTGAACTGTTTCCTGGTATTTGATTAACCCTTACTTCTCTTTTACTTGGAAATAAAAAGTAAACATACAACTGCAATTTTGATTTTGCTGAAAACAGTTTCTTTAGTCCTTAAGGTTTTGGATTACCATGTGCCCGAAGTAGAGCTTCTGCAGTAAAGAGTGGGGCTTGGAGCATGTCAGCAGATTCCACAATCAGCATATCCTTAAGCCTTCGCAGGTCCTGAAGTCTTAGCCCCTCATATGGCTTTGAGAAGAAGAAGAAAGACAATTTATGTCTAGTAGTATTTTCCAGTTAGTCTCTAATTCCATATTAAAATGAAAACATACAAAGCACTTTTACTGATCATCATGTCAACTGTGATGTATTATGTGACAAAATTTATTCATTGTGCAGACCAATGATCGCGCAAAGTTATATGGAAACCGTAATTTTACAATTTTTATACTATGATCTTTGTACATTTCAAAATCTAAAAGACAATATCTCTAGAGTTCTCCCTTATAGTTGGAGGCCATGTTCAAACGATGAACTAGCCTATCATTGACTCTCTCTCAAAAAAAAGCTAGATTTTCACAGAATCCAGCTGAATTTTGAAGTGATTAAAACTCAAATATTGTGGCATAGGTATGAGAATGCATGACTAGATTTGAACTAATGATTTCAGGGGCGAGCGAGAGAAAGGACAGGCTAACATATGTTTTATATAGATCCTCTGACACTAACTTTATACATGAATTGAGACCTGTTGATGTTGAATTGATCTGGAGGAGGATACTTTGCAACATTAGATAGTTACATTTGTGAACTGAATTTGTGATATTTGCTGCAACATTTGTGAACTGAATCAGGTACAAGTCTTTTGAGGCAGTATCAACCCTCACTGAAATGGAGAAGTCAGTCATGAATAGGATAGATAAGATATGCAGTTAGAGGTTCACAGAAACACAGAATGGTTGAGGTTGGAAGGGACCTGTGGATGTCATTTGGTCCAACCCTCCTGCTCAAGCAGGGTCACCTAGAGCCAGCTGCTCAGGACCATGTCCAGATGGCTTTTGAATATCTCCAAGGTTGGGGATTCATTGTACATGAAGATATCAAAATTCTCTTTGAGAAACAGTGGCCAACTCTGATAGCTCTACACAGTCAGAGCAGATCATCCAGCTGCCTTCCTGGTCCGGAGCTCCATCCCCTTATTATAGTGTTAAAAAAAGGTCAGATTAGAAAAACAAAGAGGCAGTAATTTTAGGATTCTGAATTAGCTCCAACCAAGATACTGGAGATGCATACACTTGTTTTGCAGACTCCTTTTTAAAACTAAGAAAAGAAGAACATGACAGCAAATAATATATTTGTTAGTGTTGCATAGGGAAAATGCCCAAAAGGTAGAAAGAGAAAAACAAGTGGGAGGATATGTACAGAGAATGGATACAGAAAGGGTATGCAAAAAAATTATTCTTACATGTGCTGGTTTTATTTATATAAAGGATAGCTAACAAAAGATTTAAAGCATTTGACATAGAACTGATATGTGCTCAGGACTAATTGGGAACCTGGCCACCAAATGGCAATTGTCTTCATCAATGCGGAGAAGAAAGGACATAGAGCAGCAGCGATAACAGATAACCACAGTTAAGACCACGCATCATCATTATTTGCTACCTATATTTTGATTTTATGTAGAACATAGTCCAGGACCCTCCAGTGCTAGATAATATGCACACACATGCATGCATACATACACAGACACGAAGCAAAAGACTAGTTCTGTCTTTGGAAGTTTACAGTCTAAGTAAAAGTCTACTGTGTGCATAACCCTTTGAGGATAACAAGCAGAAGGTGTAAGAGATGGGGAGAAATGGATACCTGGGCTTCTAAATAATTTTATTCTTTTGAGACACCTACTCTAAAAACATAACGTGCTTCCTACATTCTAGATATCATAATAAACTCTATAACATGGATCTAAAACCATAACTGACTCCCACAAGGACCTCTTCTGTAAGCTAGTCAGTAATATAAACAGAAACTTCGATATTAGAAACTTTGTGATTGGCAAGAGTAACGGTGCCACAACTCTGCACTGGGTCTTTGTCATTTTTGAGAAAGCAAGAAAAGCAGAAGAGAAATGGACTGTGAGTGTCCTGACCTTTATCTTGATTGCCCAAGTTCAGGGAGTTTCTGTATGTCCTTCCATTGCTGATCATGCATGACTCAGTAAAGGACAATCTGGACGTTAATGGCTTGCACTGAAATAAATCTGGGCCACTTGATTCATAGCATGCTGGAATTTGACTGACCTACTTAATTTCTTACAAAAGAGATCATTTATAAAAACATGTCAGAGAGACAGGGATACAAACAGCTGGGTGCCTGAATGATTAGAACTGCATGAATATGCTGCAAAAAAATGGAAGCAAGGAGTAAAATGTCTTGACTGAATCTGACCTGCAATTTGAATTGCAATTGTAAAACAAGTAGCTTTCTCAGCATAACAGTAGACCTTTTGACTATCATAAAAAGGGATGTCTTTTCTGTTAAACCTGCAACATACATGCATATTTTAGGACCTAGTATTTTATCCTGAACTGCTCAAAATTATATTTAACTGATTGGTTCTAGGTCAAATACTGGCAATTATCTCCCTTGAGTAACAGACTATTATATTATCTCGGCTGGAGCATTCCACACGACGCAGGAGGGGTTTTTGGCTCCTGTGTTTTTTAAGAATCCTAATTTTATCTTTTTAAGTAATGAGGGAAATATTTCTTAAGAATGTGTTTGAAACTTTAGACATTTGTTTCATAAAATAATACATAAGCCCATAGAAGAAGCTGAAAGAAAGGAAATTTTAGGCTGGGACTATTAAGTAGCTTAATCTGGAAATTCTAGAGTGAAGGCTTTATACAATGAGAACCCTTAAAAATGTTCATGTGTACAAGACACAGTCTAGTAGAGACTTGTGAAGACAGCCTTTAGTTATAAGGATGTATATCCTTTATGTAATATCATAGAGGTTTGTTTTTAACTGCTTCAAACATTGATGACTTATCTCTGCACTGCCATATACTGTAAAGGATTTTAATTACAGCTCATGATGCTCAGAGACCTCCTTTAATACTCATTTATGGAGGAGCTCTTTATTGATATTTGCTGTGAAAAAGACATTGTTCAATATTAGCATCATCTAACTATATAATGATTTTGGAATATACTATTTGAGTTACTACTTTAACCCATTGGTGAGCTTCTCACTACAGATTTCAACACACTTGTTTTCTCAAGAGCCCTTCTTTTTAAGTATTTTCTTCTTCATTTTTTACCACTAATATTTAGACATCATAAATTATATAACTGTTTTTCTCCTGAAAGTACTTTTAATATGTAAGCTGATTATTTTAACAGTTCATTTCAAACTATTATTATTTTCTTCACTTTTAAAGTTCCATTAAAATAGACAAGGGCAAACAACTCTTTGCTACAGTGATGACTGTATAATTAAATGGTGTCAAATACACTTCATGTAAATATCCTCCTTTATGGGTGGATGGAATTCTATAGTTAATGGAATCATATATTTAAAAAATTAACTATACTCCATTTAACTCATTCAAGTATATGCACTATATGTATATAGATGTGTTTATATCTTAACTACCTGTAGTCCGCTTCTCTCATTTCACTTAATAAACCATTTTATCTCTGTAGAGATGAGGTACAGTTTAATAATTTTAGATAACTATTTGTATTTATAATATTTGCGTTATATATAATTTATATGACATCAATTCTGGAACTGAAGAAAACCGTTCCAATTACTATAAACTCAATAAATCTGTGATAAACTCAATAGCACTGTATTTCTACAGTATTCAGTGGTGCATATGTAAAATGAACTAAGAAAATTTCTTAGTTTGCTATTGCACAAAGTTTTTCTATGAGTCTGACTGAGAGCCAAGACTGTTCTGGATGATCTGCTGTGAAGTACTGCTCATTCCCAGGTGTTTCTTATGTAAGTTTAAAACACTGCATGATGTGATTGAAATGACGGTGCTTGTTATCTTCCAGGGATACATCACCAAGACAAATATGTTCCCATGCTAGAATAAACAGCAAATTAAAAGACTGTGCAAATAAAACAACCAAAATCTATAAAAGCAGTTTTAAAAAAATAATCAGTTACAGGCATATTATTTAGTGTAACTTCAATTCGATTAGGATAAATATAAACTTAGATTTTATATAACAGAGATTTTTTTTTTTTTAGACTGTTCATCAACAAAGTAAGAGAAAAGGATCAAGACAAAGAAGGTCATCTGAAATACTCTCCTGTTTTCTAACACCCTTTCCACTGCCCACAGATCATAGATGGATCTTCTTTTGCTACAACTAACTACAGTGTTAAGAGAGTCACACTTCATACTCCTCTTAAAATATTTAGCATTTCCATTTTATATAGGGAAATACAGATTGTGTGTGTGTTGGTACATTGTTTTCCTTCCAAACTGCATTTTGCAGAAACACGCTTAACAATCGTGTTTGTGTTTCAAATATATTAGGGCCTGTTTGCTACCCATCTTTAACTGCAGTCTCTAATTTGATCACTAAAAATGTTTGTTTTTACTAAAACCAAAGTAAAACAGAAATGTTGCTTTAAAAGTATGCTTCAGGCAGCACTGTAGTAAAATGAGATTTTAAAAGGCTGGGTAACTGTATGACGGAAATGGATTTTATTCAGAAACCCTTGTGGAAGCAGTAAACTGAACTGCTGGAAGATGGACAGCTCTTTGCTGTCGGGCTCTCAAACTTGAAACGTGGGTCTACTCAGCAATCTGTATTTCTTAATGACTTGAGAGCCTCTGTAATCAACGAAAGGTATGTGCAAGTTCTTTTTCCCACTATTATAAGTGTTTGAATTCTAAACATGAGCACTCACATAATTCCTTGGTAATATTTCAATGTGAAGAACAACACAAACTGGTTCTCAACACCAGAAACAAAGCTTTGTTATTACTCCGAATACGCACACTTAATTCAATGACACTGCACAGAGCACTACAAAAATCTTTTGCTCTGTATTAAAAAGAGGATTATTTTCTGCTGTAAACGTGGCAGGTCTGAAAGGGGAGGTATTGGGTACTATCATTCCAGATACTACTGTGCATATCATAAATGACGGAGTTAAGCCCGTTTGGCTGTTTTGCCTGGGAAGAAATCCTATTCATGGTTTTCAAATGCTTTATCTTTTCCTCTAACCTTCATTCAAGAGATGAAGTGACTTTGAAAATGCATTTCTTGGTGTTCTGAAGTTTTTTAATTCTTTATGAATTAATTTTTTGTGTTTTGGAAGGATGTTAAATGGCATTACTGAACAACTACAATCTAAATACTATGTTAAACAAGCATTTTGCACACTTGCTTCCCTCAGTGTTTAATTTTTTTTTTAAATGAAATTGAGAGAAAAAAAGTAGAGGACCATCTTTAAGGGGCAGTTTTGCAGAAGGATCACTTCTCATGCCCCATTAAGATAACAGCTGCAGGCATCACCATAGCCAGTGGTAAGTGCAGCTTTCACTGCTCATCCCAGACATTTGTCCACAGACCTGGAGGGTGAGGACATGTAGTCATTTGGATTGCAGCCCAGTGCTAGTCTTTCTAAGGCTGGTTTTTCTCAACTGGTTTTGGCCAATCTGAGGGCGAAGATTGAAAAATGAACTTCCTCTGGCTACATGCTCTTGGCATCTCTCTTGTGCTAGCACTTGTGCTGTTACAGTTACACAAGAAGTTAGAGAATTTATCCCACTGAAAAGTCACAAAGAAAGCAGGTTAAAAAAAAGAAGGGAGCACATGAAGGCAGAATTGCTCTATGTGAAGCCCCAAGACCACCAATCGGTTCCAGGCTGACATTTTTCTGCTTGTTAATCTTTAGAACATGTGGGAAAGCTGCCCTGGTATGTCAGATGGATCTAGGACTGCAGGCCTGCCTGCATTTCAGTTCTCACGCTCAACAGCCTTGCTAAAAACAAGTCGAATGAGCAACAGAACTGTATCTTTTAACAGCCTCAATGAAGAGACCCCAAATTAACATAATTACCTTTTACTCAAGTCTCTTGTAACTATCAAGCCTTTAAGTTGATTTTGCTTTGAGCATCTACCTTAAACAGTCACGAGACATTATTTTCTCTTGCCGAAGCCTGTTCAAGTGGTTCTTGATTTGCTGCACCCATATTTGTAAGTTCACTATTCTCTTAGCTGTGCTGGTGCATATGCCAGCAAACCCATGGTATAAACGTAATGATAAAAATTATTCAGGTTAAATAAAACAATTACATATTATCACTCTTTAAAACTTCTTCTTTTAAGCCAAATCATTGCTATGATCCAGTCAACAGCTTAACCATCCAAACAGTTCTACTTGTACAACCAAAGGAGTGGTAAACTGCAATCATGGCAGGAAACTGCAGCAGTCTTTTAAAGTGGTTTTGCCAACAGAGAAAATATAATTTCAAACTATACTCTTACAACAATTTCAGTGTCTCTATACGGGAATATTCAGAGAAACTAAAATGAATTAATTACATTTGTTATTTCAATGTACAGTTCAAGTATATTAAACCTCATCTCAAAACCTACCATCTGGGAATAAGCAATCTCATTAAGCTTGTTTATATTTGAATTTATTCAAGAAAATTAGTCAGAAAATGAATTGAACAGTACAAAGACTTTCTTACTTTGAAATAAAAGTGACCATGCGTGGCATTTTTCAGGGAAACAGTTGATGTGATCTAAGCCTACTCATACCTAAATCTGAATGAATTTTCTTCTAAGTGCCATTAGGTCATAAGTGGGCTAAGCTAGTAAAAGGCAAGGCCACGCTACTTTTGAAGGGAGTAGCCATACAGAAATCTATTGCCCTTTAATTTACACAGAATTACCTAATAATATTTACTGAATCATATAATTTATCTATGTATTCTTATTTAGAATTTTAGTTAATTAAAATCTGATAATGGATGGGGGAGGGAACTTTTGCTCAGAGTCTTTTTGGTCAAATTGGCCTTACCAAATCACAGTCTTCTGTAAGGTATACCAGAACTCAAGCAAATTTGTGTGAGTGAATTGTCTCTCTCTTTGAAAAACTGACTTCAAAATAACAACACCTGTTATTACCTGTTTTTCATACAAGTTCTGGTATGCACTAGCTTCAGGCATCATGTCACAAAAACAAGAAAGTAAATGCACTGTTTTGAAATCCTGCACTACTCAGCTGGTTTTTGGTGACATTCAACCCAGCCTCAGTCTAGGAAGATCCACCAGAACATTTTCCCTATTCTATCCCACAGATTTTCTCCTTTTCAGAACTTCTCCTGCCCTCATTTTTAGACAGAAAGGCATCTTAAGAAATACAAATATGTAAAAAACGTTTTAGAGCAACTGTTTCCTAGCTTACTGGCCTCACGGTATTTCCTCCAGCCTCGCAGCCTGCAACACCTTCAAGACAGTCCACATAATTAAGTATGAATAAAACTTTTCTTTAGTTTTGACAATGTATTTGTTATGTTCTCTGAGCTTGAGAGCTATAAAGAGCTGTGTTAAAATCAAATGGTTTACAAATACACAGTATAAAGTACAGTACCTATTGAAATACTTTGCAGAATTTTGTCACAATGTAACTGCTACAAATATAAATGTGTAAAATACTCCAAATTTAAAGTATCCTCTGACCTCTTTTTTGTCTAAAGCAGCATATTCAGCTTCAATGCTTTCAGCTTCAGGATCACGTGAAAATACCATTCGAGATTCCAGGTTAAGAGCCAGCTCTTTGTGGTGTTGTTTCTCTGCACAGTCACATGGGGTATCTTTATTTTCATTTTCTGCAAACAAATCTCCACCATGTTTTACTAGAAGCTGAAAAGTAAAACAGCAAAGTAAATAGTTATTAACTACCAACTCTAATAATACCCTGAAGAAAAGACATGTCAGTTAAGAAGAGAACAAAAAAAAAATACGAACAAGGAAAACAGAAAGAAGAGACAAATATAATAGCAATGGTCTTTGGGAAACAAAGATTCTCTATTGTTACCAAATAAATTACTGCTTGATTTCATACGTAATTATACCTATAACCACCATAATTCCATGGAACCACAAAATCTCAGAAATATGTTAAAAGGCAACACTGTACGTTAATTATGTCTCTGTTAGGTTTTAAACACTAAAATTCTGCTCTACTGATATGGTCAGTGATCCGTAGAAAATGAGGGGCCTGAGGTCATCAAGCACCCAGCAAGATGGAGCTAGATACACCTTTAAATATTATTTATCTATGGCTATAACTCCACCATTCTTCCCAGCACTGGTACACTGGTGGTGACAGAAAATGGGAGAATCTTTGGGTAGGAGGGAAGATGGGGTACCAATTCACAGATAGCACATGACATAGCATTCTAGTAGCTCTACCTTATTTTTGAGGACATGAGAAAAGTGAAATGAAATAATTCTAATTCTAGTAATTCTAATAGGGTCTAGTATTGTGCATTTCGCCAACCTCGTCTCTTGCCAGTAACCCACCCAGAAATGCAGTCTCTATCCAATTGTGCTGCTCTCATTACCTTGCCAACCTTACCTCCTGCTATAAACTGATCTGATACAAGCAAGGACAACAAATGCCACAGATTTTAAAGGCCAACAGTGGACCATTTTGCTGATTTATTATGACATCTTTATAACATGTGCTAAACTTCTAATGATGGAGCACCCAGGACAATCATTCACTTCTAAAATGATTCACACTATTTCTAAATAAAACTATAATCTATAAACATTATCTTGCCTTCAGACCATGATGGCTGTAACAACACTATCCTGTGTTTTTAGCCAGGATATTTCAAAACTCAGCTTCTAATTTTTATACATCTAAAAAAAATAAAATTTCCCCAAAATGATCTGTTCTCCACATAAACTTTTTAGATCATTATCAGTCACTTCTTATTCTTCTCTTCAGCAGATCGTATTTCCTTCACCTGTCACTGTAAAATACAGAACGTATTTTATAAACCTGGAATCATTCTTGTAGATTCTTTGGAAACTTTTCCCACATTCTCCAAAATAAAAAGAAATGCAAACCCAAAAATACCACAAACCAGTGCAATAACAAGATTTAGATGAGAAGATATTAGTGTCATTAAGTATGACACCCTATTTTATCTTCATAGCAGAGTAACAGGCAGAAATAAAGATAGTACTAGGATAATTATCAAGATACCCAGCCTACAGTTACCTTCTTCTATCTAAACTTCTTAACATTGCCAAAACTTTGAGTTTCACATTCTGTCTGTACATTTTAAACTCTAACAGAAATTTAACTGAGGCAACTAAGGCACCTTCCGAGGAAGAAAAATAATAAGTATACTTGAAAGAACACTCCATAGACCTACGCAGCTCAAAATCTAATCCGCAAAATGAGGAATATGCAAATCAACAAGTTTTTAATAATGATGCCATAGTTCTCTGGAAGCACTGCTAAAAAGGCTTGTGTCTCTTAAGTAATTAAAAGGAGATTAATAATTTAAATAATCACATTAATATTTTAAACAACTGCAAAAATGCCATTTACTATCCCAAATATGCTCTGATAGAGTGGAATATATCTGCATCAAATCAAATCTATTCAGCATGAAAGTTAAGCCTTTTTTCTATTCAGTATTTTGAGGTAAGCACATTAACTTTGCCCAAACTATCGTTAGCACTGGGTTCCACACAGCTGTTCTGCTCGGAGGAGAAATTTAACACATGTGAATGGAGTAGCATCAAGACTGCACATTTGACTATCAACTCTGAACAAATCAACTAGTAGGTGGTTCACTAACAAGGGATTATGTTTGTTTTTTCCTTTCCTTACATGGGTGTGGTGAGGACAGGGGAATACAAGGCTGGAGCTTTCCTGAAAAGTTATGGAAAAAGGAAACGATTGAAGAGGAATGCTGCTCTGAAGTGAGAGTAACCACCACAAAACTGGGCAAAAGGCACTCCTGCGATTCTAAGTAACCTTCACTTTACTGGAGAGAGGGAAGATGACTTGAGGATTAGGCAAGTCAGTTTCTTATCTCTTTTTGTTTTGTTAAGAATTTTAATCCTCAAATACTTCCAGGAACAAAGAGATCATTGTCAAATTCCTTCACCAAGCTCTGTTTTGGGCCTTTCCGAATGTAGTGTTCCTGTGCATAATCCTGTTCCTGTTGAAGGAGTTAGAAGGACTACAAACTATACTGCAGGATTTAAGATACCTCAGATATTAATCTTAGGATCCAAGGTCCTCTACCCTATGGCAGGACACATAACAAAGTTTGAACTTGGGGGTGTATTCTATGTTTCTAATGTAGAAACCATGCCTAGTTAGACTACATAACTGTGTCCAAACTCTGGTAAATAGAGATCCACGTGGATCAGACTGTAAATTCTTCAAAGACAAACTGAAAGCAAATTAGAGTCAGAAATGGTTTAGTCAATTGAACGGTATGTATTGTCATGATAACATAACCCAGTTTATATAATTAAATGGGGAACTAGCAGTCTAGTAGCTGGATTCATCTAATGAATCATATCACAGACAGTGAGAAATAGAATGATAATTTGTGAAGAAACACAAACCATGAACTTTCATGATGAGTTTAAAACCAATTGATTTTACAGTCTGCAGTTAAAAGCTGCAGCCTGGCTCCAGAACCACAATTTCCTCTGCAGCGACTGTGATTCTTTCCAACATTGTAGTCTCCCTGGATCTTACTGTGTGAGCCCACTGGCTTCATGCTCTTGAAATTGAAACTTGTGAACAACTGTATCTACCTCTAATACCATTGTATAGCCCCATTTGGGGGCATGAAGGCAGAATGATTGAGGCAGAAGACTCCTTGCTCAAATCCCTTGTAAATCTGAAGTCTAAGTTACCTGGGGATCTCAAGTGTAGAGAGGGAGATAGAACACAAAGCAATAAGAGTTTCTGTGGATAATGTAATTGTTCTTTTTTTTTTTTTTTCAGTATATATTGATATGGGTCCAACTGTAAGCACTTTACAAATCAGTGTAATAGATGTAATATTTCACAAATGTGAGTAAGCAAGCTTGTAAATACCAGAAATTGAAATATGTGGGAAAATGGTTACTAAACTTTTCTTTTGTTTACCATTTCTCTACCAGAAGCACCCATTCTCATGTCAAATCGTTTCATGTGAGTGTTTTTCACCAACTTTGCTCAAAGAGGCTGTTAAATGCTAAATCCTGATATCTCCCATTTTCTGATATGACACGCACATTTGTCCTCTAATGTACAATAATGTTTAAAAGCAAACGGATCTTCTTGGGGAAGGCTAGATAGAACAACTATGACTGAAAATCCCTATAGCCAGAATTTATCAGGCGGCTGGATCGAACAAGTGGCATTAAAAAAGCGAACAAGAGAAAAGTACACAGTCCTTTGCAATTAATATTTTTGTTTGTTTATCAAATCTAAAAAGAATTAAAAGTTGACAATCAAGATAAAAGCAGTATTAACAAAGATGTAGGAGACAGCCTGATGTTTTTTTACATATCAATTGCATCAAAAGAGGCACTAAATCAATCATATAACCATACAAAAAGAAAGATTCATTCTAGTTGACAGGAAGAGCAAGGCAATACCTGTGTGTAATTCAGTTACCATTTACATAATTAGCTGGGTCTGAGTATAATTCAGCTAGCAAAGACCGCATGGTGACTTGCCTCCCTGGTGAAAAGTGTGTAAATAATTTCTAGGGACATGCTGAAGACAAACTGCTAGCGTGGAGCTTAAGGAGCTGTAACAACATGGGGCAGAGAAGAGAGAAGGTACAGGGGCAAGATTCAGGCTGTGATACTGGAGGTTAAGTATCAGCATCTAACAGCAGCATCCTCTCAACTCCTCTCAGTACTGAGCAGGGGAGCAGAGAGACAAGAGGCTTAAGTTATAGCACAGAAAATGACATAAGGAAGCTGAGTTTCCATTCATTAGAAGCTCAGAAAACTAGGAAAGATGATCTTTATACTAACAGAATGAAAGAAGTGTTGGCTATTGGAAATAAAAAGACACTATCTAAGCCTTTAAAGAGGGGACTAATGAAAAAACAGAAGCTAAAGAAGAGCATTCAGTTCAAGATGGTGCACAGCTAAGGCTGGGGAATTGAAATGACAAATTTTAAATGAGAATTTTCAGACAATATCTGGAAACTTGACAGAATACAATCAGTGTAACAAAGTAATACCACAGAACATACTATGTGAGAATCACAGAGAAGTTGACAGTATTGGAAGGGTGGTGCTATTTACCTTTTTTAAAAAAACAAAATGAACTCACAGATAAATAAACTCTGTCAACAAATACCAGAGGATCCCAGTAGAATGCAATTCTAGACTTAAACAAAAAAAGCTTTGGTGACCACCTGACCAAAATTGTAACAATAGAAGTGACACATTGACCAAGAACAGAAATGCTGCAAGGGCAGAAACCACAAAAATAAAGGGAACTTCAGTCACTGCGTCTCCTAAGTATATTGAGAAAACGCTATGCTAATACATGATGCTTAAATTAAAATTTCAGACTACATAAGTGACTGAATAATAGACAAAATAGTTAGCAAACACAAGAGAAGAAGCAACTCCTGACTTTGTCCAGAGTAGTCTACAAGACTTAATTCAAAATGTTAACATCAAAGAACCACTCAGTAATGATGCCCAAAATGTACTTAGATTCACCATTCTTGCAGAAGCAGAAAAAAGACAAATAATCCTCTGCTTACTTTCAAAAAGTGGTACTACATAAAAGCATGGAAAAAAATTCTAGAAACATCAGAACAATCTGTGATGGTAGAACAACGGGACAGAATCGTACAGGAATTAAGAAGCTGAAGTTGTCTCCAGATGAAGAATACATAAAGAACAAAGTCTGGAAAAGGTAAATGTAAAATCACAATAAAGAAGGCTCTGAATGTTTTTTGAGCAGTATGCCAAGTGCATAAGAACTTAGAATAAATAATTTTAAAACATCACACAGCAAATCTGTCAATGTGTTTCTAAAGTTGGTCACTGGACAAAGTGCAAAAGCAGTCTCAAATAACATAAAGCAGAAAAGTGACATGAATCGTTGGAGTCCAGATTCTCTGTGGATGTACCACACATGCTTTATGAAGGACACAAAAGAAAGTCTGTTTCAAATTGAAGTCTCAGCACAAGAGGTTCTAGAACAACCAAAAAACCAAATATTAATATAAATACCCAGCACCAGATGGTACTTATTCATGAGTCCTAATGGAACTCAAATATGAAACTTCAGAACTATTTATTATGATATGGAACTTCTCGCTTAAATCTGTCACGGTACAAGATTAGAAGGTGGTAAAAGTAACACCAATACTAAAAATAGCTCCAGTTTTTACTGCAGAGAGGTCACCAGTCCCACAGGTGCTAGGACCTGACTGTTTAAGATATGCAGAAGTTATCTAGAAAAGCAGGTGAATAATGAGGTGATAAACTTTGCTGATGATATTACGTTAATGAGTGTAGTCTCAATAAACATGAAGTTATACACAGAAGAAAAATAACCTAAATTTTACATATAAATGCTGAACTCTGAATTAATTGTTACCATTCAAAATACAAGTCTTGATGTTATAATAGACCAGCTAATGAAAATGTTAGCTGTTTTTGAAAATGTTAGATGTCTGTTCTTGTGTTCTTTAAATTAAATTACCAGCACAATTAAATACTAGTCCTCATTACCTGGTATAGTTTAAAAATAAATTTGATGGGAGACCTTCAAAGTCATTATGATTCCCAATTACTCATTACTATCCACTACTTTCACAAACATTAAAGTAATTTTTAATTTGTAAAAAGGTAATTATATTCAAGTATGTTAGCACAGATGTATGGCATCCTCTAAAAAAGCTGGATACTGTAAATTAAAGACACCAAACCTGTTCTTGAAACATGGACAGCATTTCCCATTTGCAGCTACAGAGCAGAATAAAAAGAGCTCTAATTTTCTCTCAGGCAGTTATTTCACTTCTCTTTACACATGTAAGTATGCCTATGCCTACCTTTAAAGCTTTTTCTCCAGTGTTACAGTGTTGTAATTATTTTCAGTTTTTATAAGCCTACATGTGTCTTCTTCGTGCTGAGGAGTTTGTGTCATGAAGTTAATGTATATGTAATCCAGTTTTTTCATTGTTCTCTACAGACAGTGTATGTTTTTGCCTGTTTATCTTTGTAATTTTTCCAATTAATGAAAAATAGAATTAAAAAGTTAATTCAATATACTATATCAGATTTTTTCACCCAAAACAGCTTTGTGAAACACTGTGCATGTCATTTACTAATAGCAGTATATAGAGTTGGGATTATATATGAACTTTTACCTCGACACAGGTTTTCATCCCTGAGGCAGCAGCATAGTGCAAAGGTGTATTTTTTTTGTTATCAACAGCATCAATGGCTGCTCGTTCATATTGTCCTTCATCCAGCTTTGCTCCCTTCCACTTCAGGATCATTTGCAGACAATCTGCTCTTCTGCAGTCATCTTCTGAGGGTCGTGTCAGGCGAGGATGAAGAGCTCCTTCTGAGATCATGATCTGAGGTCCCATACACAGTAAGTGCATAGATGTCTCATTGTGCACATTCCGTTTATTTGGGTTACCATCTCTAACAAAAAGGAAAGTTCTGCAAGGGGGGGGGGAAATAGAAGAAAAATAATTAGCACACAGTTCCACTCATTTCCTTGAAGTGGGAAGGGTCTATTATGACAGCTCTCTTTTCTTGCCAAGATTTTGATTAGCCATGTTAGTGATAAACATTCTTAATAAATAATTACTACTGGACAGCTCTCCTCCATTTCTCTTAGGAGTCAAGAGCCAAGATCTGGATGAATTACTGAAATACCATTAAGTACCATATATAATTACTTTGTCAGTATGTGACAAATTTTAGTTGGCAAAGTTTATTCTACAAGTCTGTGTTGTATTGCAATAAATGTTATTAAGTCACAAGATTGATGAAATAGATACTTTCTTTTTTCTACTCTGTGTCCTGAATAGTAGTGCATTTGGTAGTTTGCAAATAGATAATGCTAGAGCAATTTCTTAAAAATTCATTCTCCTTTCCTGTATCTTTAGTCAGATGTCAAGGCAGTACTTACCGCTTCTTGAAAATATATGAAATACTTTTCCTGCTAGCACTGCATGCATTGAGGCGAGACTCTGTTTGCTTTCTCACTCTAGAATATATGGAAGTGCAATGTAATGCAAACCCTCACCTATGCAGATGACAGAGGCTGGCAAGAATTCAAGTCTTCTCTTGAATGCTTTAGAGGCAGTTCAAAGTGGATAATTAACTATACCAGCAAAAAGGATCAGCTTAGGAATGAAAGGGAAAAACCAGACTGATTCCTGGAATCAGAACTCTGATTCCTGACAGCTCCTGAGACAACGCAGCTCCTGCTGCTTCTTGCCAGAAAAGAATTATAGAAGTTACAATCCAGTTCTGAAATGGAAGAACTGAGACATATCATACAAGCCCTGTGAATTCAAACTTGCTTTAGCCTTTTGAGGTATACTAAAATAATAATTTTTTTTCTTAAGGGAGAGTGAATGGTAGGAAATGGCAGAGAAGAAAGACCGTCTCTTTGTAGGACGGGGGTCAGAGAGAGAGCAATGGTGAAAGAACTCTGTGTGAAGGTAGGAAGGACAGTTCCCAGAGAAGTAATACCAGGCTAAATGAGAAGCATGGCACATATGTTCAAGAAGTCACTGCAGAAACACTTGCACTGTTCCCATAAGCCCCCTCACACATAAAACCAGGAGAAGTCACTGTTCCTCCGCTCTCCAGGCTGTTCCCTGACTCTGAACAGTTTGCAGGTATGAAAAAAACAGTTATTCTGGAATCCTCATTAAGTCAATACAGGGGACCAGCTTCCACCCTCCCTGCCCTCACCCCTAAGACTAATTAAAAACAGTTTCAATCACTTTCAGTTTAAAACAGGCAGCTCAGCCACCTGAAGGCAGGCACTGCCTAAACACAAAATCAGACCATACTGCTCTTGGTGAACAGTGGAGAGCAGAAGAACTTGGTAACCAAATTGACAAAAGGAAACGTTATTTACCTCAGTTATTGCCTTATGCTACTGTTACAAGTCTAAATGCCACCTCCCTTTTCTGTTGTCCCTGAATACATCCCACCAGGAACTACATGGTAAGCCTTTCTCTCTCTGAGTTCTCCCATGCTTTGTTCAGGGCAAAGAATAATCCTGAGACTATTTTATTAATAAAGAGGCTATACAGGGTGGGTGTGGAATTTCCCTTTCAGAAATTTTTGAAAACAGACTGGACAAGTATTTCAGTAGAAAAAATTAGGCACAGCTGATCTGGTCCTGCGATGGAAAGATGTCTTGATGATAGCCATTTGCTCAGCCAGATTTCTGTCCTTTCCTCCCTCTGAAAACCTCTGAACAGTTTGAGTTCAAAATGAAACTTATCACTAAAATACTGCTCTTTTAAATAAGTGGTAACAAAGTATTCAGAGGAAAAGATAAAAACAAAACAGTCTCCTCTATGTTGCCTTATTTTGGCAGCAAAAATGTTCCTTAGAGAAATCTCTCTTTCATTCCATGATAGCTGACACGATAGATGCATTTGTTAAGAAATATGAATATGCCAAACTTGAGATTAAGATTTTTGCCTTGTTGCCAAAAAAGTGATAGGACATTTTGTTTGCTTGGGTTTCTTTTGTTTTCAGAGGAAAGGGATTTAGCAACACAGGCAAAATGCTTCACAGCCAATTACATAAAACGGTAAGACTAACCAGTACCAAACAGTATCCAAAATGAATTTGCTTGTTTGAATTGGCTTTACATAGTATGAAACTAGAGACAGAAAGAAAGGAGGGGAAGGAAGGTGGGAAAGAATAGAGAGACAGAAGGAGGGAAAGGAGAGGGACGGAGGGAGGGAGGGACAAAGGAAGGAAGGGAGAGGAAGGAAGGCAGGCAGGCAAGCAGGCAGGAAGGAAGGAAGGAGAAAGATAACTCATTGGAGGACAAGGAAATTAATTCTATAGAGGCACTTAGATAGGAAAATGCTAGATGCCTTAGATACGAGGTTTTGCAGGTACCCACTGCAAAACCTGGATATAGAAAATACAAGGCTAAATCTAAGTCATCTTGGTCTCTGTGAGATGTAACTTTGGAGACTCACTAAAATCTGAGTTTCTCTACTTTTGCAATAAAATCTGTTCTATGGTACACCAGTACCTTTTCTTCTGTTAACTCCCTTTCACAATTTCATTTTTTATATTTTTACTTCAAGTAAAGATCACCCCCAACTTAGTCTTCAATGCATTTGTAAACTGCAGTATGAACAGAAAAATGTGAAGTTGTTCATTTTTCAATACAGAGTCCTTAAGTCAAGAATAAATAAAGGGTTTTTTAAAAATTTTATTACTCCCTCCTCCCCCTACCCATGGCATTTACTATCTATATGCCTCCTAATGTTCCATCCCAAAGCTCTTGCACGTTCCTTAAGAAAAAAAAAATAGAGATCACAGCACTGGGAAGAAAGAGGCAGTGGCTAAAGACAGTAGAAGACTTCATGTGTGGCTCCTTTTTCAGTAGGTTTTAAAACTAGATAACACTGATGTTCAAGTCAGTAGGCCTAGCTATTTTTACCTGACGTCTGTAACACAAAGTTTGTAAAGGTAGCAGACATCCGTTATCTTCAAATTCGCTGGGGAATGAGTAGAGAAGAAAGGGTGATAAAGAAGGGGCCAGAACCCTTCTGCAATCATTACAGTGGACTGCGGTATGGTAGCATAAGTACCAGTTTTCTGACTGCAGAATCATTCAGCAGGAATCCCTGAGGACATACAAGCGAGGAAGTATCGAGACTAAAGGCTTCAGCTGGCACGAAGGCACAGCACCAAGCTTGATGTACGAAGCTAACAGAAACAATTCAGTATTGCAAAGTGGGTGGGCTTTGTCTTTCACATCAAGTGCCTGAACTCTATTTCAAAGTTTGCACTTAGACTGTGTAACATGCTGGATGGCTGCACTAATTAGACCTGCATATTTTGAATGTCAGGAGAGTCCTTTGGGTATTTGTTAACCACATCTTTTCCTCCCACTTCGAGTTGCTTTATATTCAACAGACTGATTCCTGCTACTTCTCCAATTCAAAGTAAAATGGTACTTTAAAATTCAGTGAAGAACTGTCTGTGGTTTCTGTATGACACTGAACCAGGGCTTGAGGTTTTTTAATCACAAGACGACCTTCATTGCCTCCTCCCAAACCAGATGAAGTTTCTCTAGTATCTTTAGCTATCTAATCATTACCTTCTAGGCTTGATAATATTATAAGGTACATGTCTGTTTTCAATATTTAGCTCTTTATCATCAGTGGAATTCCATGCTGTGGTATTTTAAAGCATGTGATTCACTCCCGAATCAGGTTACAGTGCATCTGATTTCAGAATAGCGCAAGGTTTTTGTGGTGACCCATGAAAGCCGTCAATCACACTTTCTCTTACAGAAGAGTATTCTATGCACAAAAATATTCATAACCTCTGCTAACATAACAGCAAGATTAACAGAATCCTATCAATTAAAGAGACCATCCTGCCTATATTAATCTCCTCCCTTTATTTTTTTAAAAACCTTACTGTATTTTTCCCAACAATGCTGCCAAAATTCCCTTTAATAATCTGAAGCTATGGGTATTTCATCCCTATTTGACTGACTATATGCTGTAACCTATTAGTTTTCCATTACTAAGATTTATGTTGGTTTATAGAAGAACCTTTGTAGAAGACACAAATGCTGAATGGATACAAATGCTCTCCCATAGCTCAAGGTAGATATTTCACCTTATCCTTAACAGTTCAGTGATGAGATGGTTCTGCCCTAGGCTGAAACTCTGTGCATAAAAGTAGAATTTGAAGGCTGTCAAACCAGTAGCTCTTTTTAAACCCAAAATTCCTCTCTAAAGGGTTAAACAATAGTTTAAAAGGTAGCTTTAGTAGTGAGTAACTATTAGTATAAATTTTTCCTCCATAAAATTAAGGAAATTAAATAAAATAAATTCCCAATTAAATAAAATTGGGAAAAAACAATAAAACTCTTGTTTTAAGAAGTTATGTATATCCTAAGCTAAAATGAGAAGCGCTTACGTCCTGCCTGCTTGCAGATTCTCTGTTCTTAAACAAACAGAAAGGCACTTTTCTGTATTAACCAAATGATGAAAAGCTCTAGGATGGATTTACATCTTTTAAAGTGTCATTGCACTATTTTACTATTGCTTCATAGCACAAAGAATACCCCTACTCAAAGAAGTTTATCAGCAAGGCAGATTTTCAACCCCTGCACCAGGAAGTATCAGCAGAATTTTTTTTTTTCCAAGAGAGAAATCCAGAAAACCTCCCTAGAAGGCTATTCCCTTACCTAAGCTCGACATTTGCCCTTCTGTCAAAGTTATCTGCTAAAAAATTGTCCAACTGTCTCTAAATATGTTGAGAACTTCAGTAAGAACCATATGCAAATTTTCAAGAAAAATTTTGTGGCATTTGTAAAAAAAATTGTTGCGCTTGGGGAAAAATTAGGTTTGATTACTTGTTCTCCTTGCTTGTCACTCAACTTCTGTGTCTCATAAATGGGTGTGACAAACACCAGAACTGCCAAAGGCAACCAGCCACCTCACTCTGGATACATAAATGGGCTTCGAAGTGCCACAATATTCCCCCTTATTCTCTCCTTAATCTCTTCTAAAAGTCAAAGCATCAGCTCTTCAGTGTAAGGGGAAGTCAAGCCAATGCTGAAAAGCCCAGCTGAACCCATGACTTAAAGTTCAGAGAAGATGACTAATATCCAAAAAAGGGTAAATTAATATATTTTACATCCACAAATTCATTATTCAACAGGGCCCTATTTTTACCAGTGGTATTTGGCGCATAAGACTTTCACAGAGCAGTGCTATAGACCCCTGCAATTTGGCTCACTACTTCAGAGGTATAAAAAGCTAAATTTTGCCTGGAAATGTACTGATAAAGTGAAAATATGCATTGCCTAGGGGAAATACCACTGAACCACAGGGCAGCCAGACTTTACTCTAGTTGCCGTTTCCAGATTTTTCTTCAAGCTGTAGCTCTTCGCAGAATCCAAATTTGAGGTGACAAAAGCATGAAAAAAGTGTTGAAAAAAGTGGCAAAAAAGAAAGGGCTGCAACATTCACACCTACTACTATCTGTATTCGCAGAAAAGCATCAAGAGACTCAAGATCGCAAGGCTGTGAACTTGAATAATAAATAACTGGCACATTCCCTCGCTCCGGGAAACTAATCAACACAACCGTTTCTTCAGGTTTTAATAAAATCTTTCATGTTTGGGGCATGAAAACCACCATATTTACAGTCTCTTTGTCTCTCTAAATAAATGATATATATTTATAGCTATATGTATGTATACACATGTATATATAAGTATGCATATAAAAACATATGAAAATTTACCTATGTATATAAAAATAAAGCCAAAATAAAAACTAGTGTACAATGAAATTATAAAGGTAGTTCTGACAGCTGGAGACTAAAGCAAGTCTGAATATGCTCAAAGATTTACTGATTTTTGAATGCAAAGCACTTATGTATACTATATAAATTACACAGCAAATCGCACTGTTGCTTTAAGGAAGACAAGTAAGGTACTAGAAAAAGGTGAGCTGCAGCAACAAGGTAAACTAATCTGCACAGGGTTCCCTTTCATAACATCCCCTCTGATCCTTGAGTTAGATAGCCTGTGCAAGTCCAGCTTGCTATTAAAAAAGCTACACTGCGAACTCCAGTGCAGGCATAAACCTAAAGCTCACAGCTTTCCGAGTTACAAGAAGTATGGATAAGCCATGAGTTAAAAAAACATACAGAAGACCCAAGCCCTGTTACCCAGTAATTTACATCTCATATGCAATGAATTAATTCATACAATTATTGAATCATTCAGCTTCTAACACAGTAGGTTAATACTGATGCATTAAAACCTTGAATAATCATAGTTATTTAATTAACTCAAAGTACTTTTTCCCCCAAATGTACTATAACAAAACAATCACAGTGTACAAGCAAGCACTTAAAGAAATCTTTTTAGTCATTATTGACAGCTGTATAGAAGAAGTATGAGCTGGTTTAAATAATTTTGTGAAAAGCAGTATTATTTACCTGATGTTGAAAGCCACATCTAGTAAAAGTAATTATTGATATTTTTATTCATTATATAGTGCTAGAAAATTCTTTATTAGTACTTACAGTTTCTTCTCTGTTTCATTAAGATTCTTAAGCTTCTCCTACAGCCCAGGAAATCTCCTGCATGCAGCAAAAACCTGGGCAGGAGACAGTGACTATTTCTATTCTAAGATAAAGAATCTGCTGACAGATCATTAACCATTTACCAAAGAAAAAGCACAGACTATTATCCTGACTTTTTATAAGTCTTAAATTCAATTGGCCCCTTGCCTAAGAACTGTTACCAACACTACCAGAATTCCCATAAACACTAGTAATATCCTGCCAAAGTAAGGAGCGAGGTTATACCAGTGGTGATTTGGGCTAACAGCAAAGGAAGCATCTGAGCTGTCAATGATACCGCCTCCACTGCTGATGGAAGTCTGTGAAGAGCTAATTCTTCCTTCTGAAATTTGAAGTCTTCACAGACATTTCAAGATCCCTTACGTCAAGTACACCACTCTGGCCTCAATTCTGTATCCTTCCTAAACAGAAATGCCTCCCATTTGTTCCCATTCATATGACTCCTATCAAGTATGGTACATCCAGCAAAACAGGTTAAATCCATTTCCTGAGTACTCGAACGATTTCTGCAGATTTTCAGAGAAAATCACCAATTTGAGAACCAAGTCCATATTACGGCACATATGAATCATGTCTTTTACTTAGAGCAATCTAAGGTTCAAATGGAAATCTTTGACTCTGCCAACATATGCTCTTCTGGGCCTGTTTCACTTACGGGCTTAATGTAATGCTCAGTACAAAAATACTGCCTAGAACGCAAGCACGGTCTTCACTCTGTCCTAAACTGGCTCTAAAAAGACTTATAATCTTTTTCACTGTATTGCTGTCATTTCACCTATGGTTTCGCCAAACAGCTTGTTTCCAAAAGACTATTAAAGTGATTAAGGGTAGGTTAGCACCTGGGTCTGAGTTCCAGTTCTGGACTGACTCATGTTAACGTAGTAGCCCATCACCTAAAGACACCTAAGAAAGGTCTTATACAAATATGCATCAGTAAAGAATTTGCTATTCTCTCTACTAAAAAGATGCAAATAGGTTGAAAAGTTTCTTTCGTTTAGTGGTTTTGTGTCAGCTAATATAATTAAGTATGGCCTTCTGTAGATAGATAGTAATCTTTGGCTTGGTACAACACAGAAAAACAAGAGGGACAATGTGCAGGAGTGGTAAAGTGATACAATTGAATTGTGGAGCATGGATCCAAAGATAGCATACACTAAAATTGAGGAACACAAAACTTGGTTAATCCTTACATTTGTTACACTGTGGGCCAAAAAAAATCATGTTTCATATATGGTTCCTATGCCTGTTAGGAGGAACAGCAGCACCAAAACCCAGAATTAAACCATTCCTCATGCAAAAAGGTATCAACAACATCCTTAAGTTATCCTTAACCAGAAAACTATTGTATTTATTTATGAGCAACTTGAGCTTGGCCTTCCCTTGGACAGTCAGGAATACTGTTCCCACGATCCCATACCACTTCTGGCTTTTATTTCAATATTCTGAATAAGATTTCAAAAGAAAAAGAGCTGAGTGCCAAATTAGAAGTGGCTTCCACTGGAGCTGGCTGCTTACCAGTGGCTTTTGTGACTAATGTCTTCTGTGTATGATTTTCAGCTGTGTCTCTGGCCCTTTCTTCTATACCTTTCTTTACAGCTAGAACCAATTCTCAAAGTTAGGTTCCAGCCTTCTCTCCAAATCCCTCCTTTGAACACAGTTTTTTCTGAAAAGACTATCCACACTGAATTCTCTTCTCAGATAACTGTGAGACTATTATTTTTAGATTGGTTTCAAACAAATGTCAGATGAAATAATAAGCATGAAACTACCAATGAGTGGGTTCATCTTCACCATTTTAAACACACAGCTTTGTATTTCTGTGCAGGGACCATTATCTACCTATCAGCTTGTAAATCACCTAGCAGTGTATGACATCTAGTGTTGATATTATTTATATACCAATAATGATGAAATTACACAGCAAATACTAACAGGCTTTGCATCATTTCTATTCCTTCTATTTCTGAAAAACTATGAATGTATTACAGACATTGTCTCATCTTCCTCTATCCCTCCCTCCAGAAAAATCCTTTCAATCCCTGTGTTGCTTGATCTTTAATGCACTAATTTTTATTTTCCTTAAATGTCTCAATGAAGTAATTTTATTACATTTAAATTGAAAAAATCTACAAATTTAAAAAATCAAATCATCCACAGTCTATATTTTGGCCAGAAGGAAAACTGGGTTTATATACAATGTCACTGAATATTTTAGCTGGATATTGCATTTAGCTATAAAACTTAATTAATTATTTCTGATAAATTTCCTTCTGTTTATCAGAAAGTGCAAGTCTCTCAGTCATTATTCTGGTAACTTCTGAGCCAACAGATCTCTCTGGTAAGGAAGCCACGTGTGCCTCTAACCCCAGGGCGAAGTTAAGCCATTTGACACAATGATTCAGCAGTTACCAATCAACTCGACAGAGTCACAAACTCTACCTGGCAACAAAATTAGTTGAAATAAAGATTCAGTCACCCTGGCTGGCAAGGACCAAAGCTGTAGTCCTCTACAACGCAAATACAATTTTACTTTGCCTGTGGTAAAATGTTCACAAGGGTTCTATTAAGGAGAACAGAATAAGAAATCTTTAATAGTGTACTGCATTGATACATCTTATCTCACCAGTCACTAACAAAGCTATCTTACTCCGCAGTATCTGATTTCCAAGGAGAGAAAAGTAAGAACAACGTGGGGAATAGATGATCATTTTAGTAAGAGAATTTAAACAGTGTCTAAACACGTGCAGGGAAGAGCACTGCAACCTACAGTTCCCGCTTTTCTAAAGGGTGCAGAAAAGCCTAGTAGCAAGAAGCAGCAATAACTCAACAGTGGCACCTGTAACTGGAGAGCAAGGCTGTGTTGTGACCAATGAAATCCATAGGCATCACATATATTCAACTTACTAAGGTTAAAATAATCAGAAATCAGCTAGAAAAAGGTCAATTTCAAAAGCTGAAAACATAGCAGTTGACTGGCATTTGAGCTTTGCTTGTAGGTCAGACTACTATTAAGATAAAGCCTACCCACTGTTTTGTATTTTGTGAAGAAGTCATGAGGAACACCAGGGAAGCCACCTTGGGAGGCCATGCATCTAGTTAGTGAGAATTGCTTTTAAACAAGATTTTGAGCTTTAGGGGAAAAAACCCAAGAAAGTAAGTCAGATAAGGGTTAGAGTTTTTCAACCTGTCTTAGCTGTACTTTAGAAGACAGTGCTCAACTGGGTGACAGCCTTTGAGAAACCTAGCAAACACTACTGCTGCTGCTCCATGTCTGTAGCTGCTCCTCTAAGTGTCCCCACTGTTTTCTATCTTTGGCAGTTTTCTCCAGTGAGGATTCAGTCACAGTATTAACTTGCTCAATTTTGAAGGCTTCCTAATTTTATCATTCTTCCATCCTCTTGACTGCTCTCGAGACTGGGTATCATGAAAATGACCTTATAAAGGACTATTTTCTACCATCCAGTCACATGCTCTGCTACTGAAGTCATGGGCATTTCAATTCTTTGTCCTCTTGCTTCCTTATAGACACTACCACAAAGCCTGGTCAGATCATGTTCTTCATATATTATTCTCCTACATCAGATCAAAAACTCTGTTCAATATTTCATATTCCAAAGCATTTAGTAGGTGACCAAGCCTCATAACTATATAAAATAACAAATCTGAAAAGGGTCTTACAGAACCAAAACCCAGGTATTTTTCAGCAGCTGAGCGGAACGACAACAAAACATTCAGATAAACACCAGTGCTGGGGCTTGGATGGATCCAAGCTCTGCACTGATCATTCACTGCAGACCATGAAAGTGAAACATTTAACACTATATCACAAGCAGTATCTCCCACAAGTAGCATTCATGTCTGATACTGTACAACTGTGAAAGTGTTCAATTTACAGCTTTGCAGGTGCTTACTATTCAATTTTACATGATTTATCATATTCTAGGATAAGATTCTCAGCTCTGGAGATCTACAATGAAGACAACTACAGCTGATCCAGTTCTTTTAGGTTCCCTTTACAATCAATGGGAAGAAACAGGCACTTCTGGCACACAATTAAGCTAAAGTATTTTAGGGTCAACTTCACAATAAAATGAATAATGCTGTTGCCTTCACTAATTATTCTGATTAGATCTATTACCTCGATCTACACTGACTGTAAAGGGAGTCTAGCATGAATAATTCCAATGCAGACATAACAGGACAGAATTCTTTTGTTGTGTGGGAGAAAGGTAAAATAGTTAGGTGGGTATCTTTTATACTAAAATCAGAAGTCAAAACTTTTAAAAACTACTTTTAGGAAAGAAGCATACGGAACTATTATACCTTCATAATTTTTTTTCCCAAATAAGCTGTAAAATTCCCTGGAAAACACCGAACAAATTTAATCATTCAAAGAGTTACCATGAAGAACAAAGAAAAAAAAGAAAAGACTCCTCCAGAATTTTTGAACAACCTACTGAGAATGTCCATACATTCAGTACAAATTTCCTTACACTGGGACCCTGTTGTTTTGGTTAATAACCCCGTGTTTTTCCCATTTACCCTTATTAGACAAAGAGCTGCTATTAACCTTCTTCTTATTTTTCTTTTGCTCACATTTATATCGGAAATACAGCTAGGAGAGTAATTTAAAAGGGAACACCAGTCTTACTGGCAAAGCATCAAACAGGTTTTCAGAAATTTGATAAAGAAAGAATATATTTTGTAGAACCTTTCTAAATATTTCAGCATGAATTATTTAGGTCAATTTGGATCTCAAAGTTTAAACATTTACAGAACTTCTGTCTCAGTCAAAACAGTGGACAGTGAAGTAGCCTGAAGTAGCCTCTTTTATTTGCATCTCCGGAAAAGAAAAATATCTGAAATTCAGAGCAGCTTCAACCTTATCAGAAAATAATCAACTACAGCACCTCTCTAAAGCCAGAAGATCCGCAAAGAAGTTAACAGGGTTTTCTCTAATACTTCTCCTTGACATATATTTTTGCAGCACAAAAATCCCCTAATATCCTCTCAACTTGAGAGAAGGCACGTTCTGAAAAACAGTCTGCACACATCTCCCTCCAAGACATCCAAAACTAATTTTCAACATGACTGCAAAAGGAATAAAAACCAACAAAACCTGACATGGGAAGAGACAGTCCCAAATGTGTTGTGACCAATGCAACGTTCCCTCCGACGTCAAACAAATTTTCTGCCAAATTCACCCTATGTAACATATTGGTAATCTCCATGCACTTTCTTTGATTGTATTACAATTGCTTAACCAGCCCCTACTAAAACCTCTTAAACAGCCATAAAAACTAGATAAGATAAGACAAGACAAGACTGTAGCCTACATTGACCTGAAATTCAAACCACCACTACTTTGATCTTCTGTCACTCTACTGCAGTGAAAAATACTTCCCAAATTATAGCAATCAAACAAGAAATACTTCCTACAGCCAGATCCTGAGCACATTTACCACTGTTTCTCTCTGGCTAGCTTAGCTGTGCCTTCAATGTCAGAGTTCCTTTACTATTATTACTGATAGGCAGGCATCAAGTATGTTAAAAAAAGTGTTTTGGTTTTTTTTTTCAATTTCAGCATTCACCTCAATTTCCAGAATCTTCTGTAATTGGAAACCTTTGTTTTTCCTGTTCTAGAAAAAAAATCAGCTTCACAAACCCATCCTGTGTCCCCACAGCCCCATGTTTTTATCACCTCCTCCTCCTCCCCCCTCTTTAGCCCAGGACCAGCAGCAACTGCTACGAACAATCCACTTTTGGCTTGAATATTCACAAAGTGCTCAGATGTAGCAGTACGAAGCGCACAATGAGGAAAATCTGTCATTGATCCAAAAAGCTTCCCAGCAAAGCCACAACACTGGAAGTCATGCCACAACATATATTGTGAAATGATAGGTTATCTAAGATGTTAAGTAGTGTCCTCGCGATTTCCAGCCACTCCATCTCAGCCACCCTCTGGAAAAGCCTACTCTCGTCATATTTCAGGAACGGTTCACCAACAGCCAGACCCTGGTGAAAAACTTTCCAAATTCATAGCAGTATTTTCAAACTGAGCAGTCAGATGGTCTCAAATGTACTTTAGGATCAGGCAAAAAGAGCCTGAGGGCATTGGAGGTGCCTGATCATCTGAAGACTGCATTTTCTAAAGAAAACAAGTTTCCTGCACGCTCACTCTCTGTAATACCTTTACACCCATTTAGTGAATGAAATTTAAACTACCCTCTTGAATTGGAATCTTCTGTCAAGATGTTCATTCATAGGGAATCATGCTAAATGTTTATAGTGGAATAAGACCAATTTGTATGTTGTACAAAGCTCTCAAAATCCATCTGAGTGCTACGTATCTTTTATTATTTTTTTAATGTTTCTGAGTGCAATGTATTTTTTCTCTTACTTCCAGAAGTCTTACCTATCACCCATTAGAGACTACCTATTTATTAGCTTGTTGTGAACACAGTCTGAATAGTGACATCAATACAGTTTTGACACAGAGATGACATTTCTGAACTAGAACTGTTAACAACCAAGGCAAACTTCTCTCGGCGTTAGCGCTGAATCTAAGCACCACCAGCAGATGCCTAGAGACTGTAGCAGAAAATCACTGAGTAAATCACACCCAAATCGTTCCTGTGGTATTTACAATATAGTCCAATAAAGAAAACTTGAAATGTTTAGTTCTTTGCTTCCAAAATGGAAAGTAACCTTCTCATGTTTTCTGGAGAGATTTCAAGGCATATATTTTCTCTTTGTACCTTTCTATTTTTAGTAAAAGGCCCCAGACTGTTAGGGGTTGGCAAAGACAGTAGCCCAAGGCAGGGAAGGCTGCTGCGGTTCCATATCCCCAGGTCCAGCCAGTAGAGAGGCTGGGCAGCATTCCCAAGAAACACGCATGCAAACATACATATGCAATACATATATTCATGTTGGTCCACACAGATGTACGTGGACAGAAACACTCAGCATTCACATGACCACAAACAACACTGGCGGCCTCATTCTGTTCCCCTCTCTAGGCAAGCAGGATGAAGGTCCGCTAGTGGGAGAAATATACATATAAACAATGTTGATCCCTTCAGTAACTGGCCTTGGATGCTGTTTATCCAGCAACTGGCACTGGACGACCTGGACCTTCCAGTTACCTCGCACACATGCGTACCGCAGATCCCCAGTAACTGGCCTTAGACACTACCAGTACCTGGCCCCTGGATCCTCTCATCTCCAGTTGCCTCAAACTGGCCTCCTGGCTGACCTGTGGACTTAACGGCTGCTTTGAAACATGGCTCCCAGGCCGCTTATCCTACTCGCTGGCTAGTCCAGCTTGATATTCACTAGCCATTACACATTGACATACGCATGCACTCTGGTCTCTCCAGCTGCTGGCACCCCAGGCTCAGGGACCCCTCTGTCATGAGGTCCCCACTTCAGTTGCTGGTACTTAGACCTCCATACACAAACATGCATACAGCAGAGTCCCATCACCCAGGAAAATAATTAGCAATAGAGTTTAATGAGAAGATAGGACAGACTGAGTGATCAGGCATGGTCAGACAAACATCATGGTCTGACAAGCCACCCATTTCCACGTAACCGGCCGCTTTTAGCCCCTGCTCTATTGTCCCAAGCATGTTCCTCCCTAAACCACCTTGATCTCTGTGGTGAGTTGACCTTGGCTGGCTGCCAGGTGCCCACCCAGCCACTCTCTCACTCCCCCTCCTCAACAGGACAAGGGGAGAAAATACAACAAAAAAGCTTGTGGGTTTAGATAAGGACAAGGAGATGTCTTACCAGTTATTGCCACGGGCAAAACAGACTCAGCTTGGGGAAATTAATTTAATTTATTGCCAATTAATAACAGAGTAGGATAAGTGAGAAAAAACTGAAAATAATTTTCCCCCGTTCCCCCTTCTGCCCAGGCTCAACTGCATTCCTGATTCTTCTACCTCCTTCCCCACCGAGCAGCACAGGGGGATGGGGAATGGGGGTTGTGGTCTGTTCATAATGCTTCATCTCTGCTGCTCCTGCTGCTTTTCCCCTGCTCCAGCATGGGGTCCCACCCATGGGATACAGTCCTTCCAGAACTGCTCCAATGTGGGTCTTTCCCACAGGCTGCAGTTCTTCAAGAACTGTTCCAGCATGGGTCCTTTCCACAGGGTACAGTCCTTCGGGAATGGACTGCTTTAGCGTGAGTCCCTCACAGGGTCACAGGTCCTGCCAGAAATCCTGCTCCTGTGTGGGCTCCTCTCCACAGGCTGCAGCTCCTGCCAGAAGCCTGCTCGGGCATGGGCTCTCCATGGGCTGCAGCCTCCTTCAGGGCACATCCACCTGCTGCGGTATGGGGTCCTCCATGGGCTGCAGGGGGACAGCCTGCCTCACCATGGTCTTCACCACAGGCTGCAGAGGAGTCTCCGCTCCACTGCCTGGAGCACCTCCTCCCTTCCTTCTTCTCTGCCTTGGTGTCTGCAGGGCTGTGTCTCTCACATTTTTTTCACTCCTTTCTCAGCTGTGAGAAAGGAGTGAAAAAAATGTGCAGCATTTTTTATCCTTTCTTAAATATGTTATCATGGAGGTGCCACCAGCATCACTGATAGGCTCAGCTTTGGACAGTGGTAGGGCTGTTTTGGAGCTAGCTGGAGTTGGTTGTGCCTGGCATGGGGCAGCTCCTGATCTCTTCTAACAGAAGCCACCCCTGCAGTCCCCGGCTACCAAAACCCTGCCACATAAACCTGGCACAATCCCCTTCTGTAGACTCCTCCTGATGTGTGTCACAGCCGGGACATGGGGTGGACAGCTCTCCTGTGACAGCCCTGGAGCAGGGGGCTCCTCCCTCTGATGAGCTTACCGAGATCCCCTGCTACTCTGCCTCTGGGCTCCCCTGTGCTCCTGGGGATGAGCCCTCCATCACACAACCTTACCCAAACTCTAACTATATAACCCTACTAACCGGACAAGAAAATGAGATAGCTGTCAGTTATGGGGAACTGCTGAGTGCTATGTAATAACTTCTGACAACTTCAAGCAGTGCTTTGAAAATTCTTGTTTGTGCTAATTAGCTGGGACCAGCAATTTTTGGTTTTTAAACATTAAATGCTCTGTTAAAACAAACTGATCTGTCAGGTAAACATTATTTAGGGCTGCAGACCAAACAAAAGTTATATATTAACTGAATGCCTAACTATTTTCCATTTTTTATTTCAACATTTCTAATATACCAAAGCTTTCTATGATACTCATGAAAAATTATCATAGAAACAATCCTAGTATTTTAACATACTCTTGCTGAATCTTATGAAGAGAAAAGAAATGAACAGCAAATTTTCAAATTTTTACAGCTCTATTATACACTACATCCAGTTTCTGCGCTGTAAATGCTGGATGAAAGGCGTAGCAGCCGGATGACTCAGACACCTGCTGTAAAACAACTGTGCAGCTCAAAATGGTTGAGAAAGTTTTGTTGGCTTCAGTTTCTGCCAGTAGACTTCATGCTAGACTATACAAAGTTTGTCCAGGTCAGGGGTTTTGCTTCATGACCCTTTCACCTCTTCTCCAGTTTCTTGTTTCTTCGCTTCCGAGATTGCTATACCAGGATGTCCTCAACTCCCTTTCACTGCAAACTTGGTGCCTATGCTTTCACCGTGTCTTCGGACAGTCACCACCAGCCATACATCTGGTAACAGGGAGTTTGTCCCTTTGTGTTAGTATTTGGTAACAGCATTGCCAGATAGGTTATTTCTGAACATCCCAGAATCTCTCTCTCAATATATTCTGTTATGCAAAAAGTGTACTGACAACTGCATCGCCCTCCTCTATTTTGAGAAAATTTCACACAGTGAATCGTAAAACACATCAGTTCATATCCACCTACAATAATACAAATATTAGCTTACAAAGAAAAATTGAATGATATGGTATACACATAAGTAACATCTAGAGTTTGAACTACAAGTTAGTGTAGCTGCAAATTCCCAAATATTTAAAATGTTTAACAAGAGATAAATACAAATGGATACCTCATAATTGTAAATCTCTCTCAAAATACAAACAGATTAAAATTCATTTATCTTTAGCTACTGTACTTCATCAGTAAATTGAAGCATTCATTTTAATATTACATTTATTTAATCACTGTCATATTTAGGACTTTCTGTGTCAAAAGGAAGAGGCTTAACTGGAAATCACTTGTGCCCTTTCTACTATCAACTTTGCAAATAGGCACACTGCGAGTCTGATATTTATTCACTCTTACTACTTTGTTTAGATAAAGAGGCTACATTTTTGTGCAGCATGTCTTACAGAGGAGTTCTGAACAAAGCCCTTAGAAAGACAGCAGGAAAGTAAGTAGTAAAAAAACCTCAGCAAATTAATCCTAGCAACAGTGACAATTCTAACAGTCCAGGTTTTCATAAGCAGACTCTAGCAAATAATAGCACCTTTACTATGTTTACTGGCAAAAAATGTATTGCAAATCTTGGACTCAAACTAGAAAAAAGAATGATTCTTTTGATCATTTGTTTGCAATGTGTGCAAAATACAATTGAGTTGTCCTGTGAGACTTAGATGCTAAAGGTCCCATGCAGCTAGTAGTAAAATATCATTTCTAAATTACCTTTCCTTTTTTAACACAAAGCAATTATTCAAGATCTTATCATAATGGTGCAATATGAATTAACTAATGGACTGCTCGGAAGTCAGTAATTATGACTCCATTTCTTTCTATATGTGCAGACAATTTCATGTGTCCTTGTTGTTTCAATGAGGCTATATTTTCTTAAGAGATACTTTCTTGAGAGAAATAACCTGAAAATCTCAGAGAAAAAAAAATCACACAGAAAATGTAAATAAAAACTGGATGCTATTTTAAATTAAGTTTAGTTAAATTTTTCCTATAATTCAAGAATCAGGAATGGGGGAAAGTTTGGGGATGTTAAGAAATAAACAAATAAAAAGATTCAGTGATGAAATGAAAACATCAACTAAAACCAGAAGTATAGAATACATGGCGGAGAAGGGAAAAATATTTAGCAAAAATCAAGATAAAGTATAAAAAACTGTTAGGTGAATCTAAAACACTGAGGAAAAATTTATGGTGCGAGGCCAGATAGCCAGTAACGTTACAGCATATGAGGGACAAAACAAACCTTATGAATACTACAGGCCCATCAGTAGATATAAACACAAGGATGAACAATGATGATATTAACAATAATACAGTTCAGTATATATTTCTGTTCTGTTTCCTAATATAAGGAAGAGGATATTTATGAAATTCTCTCTAACTTACTACCTACTGAAGAAAAGGTTTAGCAATACCTACTCAGTACTAGCTTCATGAAATACTAGACCAGAACAGCTTGTACCTGCAATGTCTGGACACGGATAAGATGTTAATCTTTAATTGATCTTAGAGCACTGACAAAAATACAGAAGAATGGAAGTAGCTAACATTAGGGATTGCCGTACATGTTGACTGCAGCAATAATAAACTTACTCATTATCAAGATATTAATGTTCACTGTTATTATCCAAAATGAAAAATAAAAGCTGCCTGAATAACACAAGAATAAACATATATTGTGCCATCTGGAAGTAGATACAATCAGTATGGTATCCATTAGGTACAGCTTTACAAACAGATTATTTTGAGAAAGGAAAACACATCAAGAACAGTGGAACAGTCACTATTTTCAAAGAACAGTGGTATAGGAATCTTCAGGAAGCAAGCTAAAACTGTCCAAGACTGATGTTACACAGAAGGAACAAAGGTACTAAAAATAAAATTAAAAACTGTTATACCAGTCTGTGATTATAGACTAAAATTTTGCTTTACCTATTAAACTGTCTTTATCTCAACCCACGAGTTTTCTCACTTTTATCCTTCCGATTCTCTCCCCTTCCCACTGGGGGGAAGTGAGCGAGTGGCTGCATGGTGCTTAGTTGCCGACTGGGGCTAAACCACGACAGCATATTTTCTATTACTACTTGAATACGTTACAAATTCTGCGTCTGCAACACACACATACGTATGTGCATATATGTGTACATATATGTGCACGCACATAAGGTATTTATAACCTAGCTGACACTCTTGCATTTCTTAGGTCAGTTATTCACACCCAAGCAAAACTTCAAATCATACTCACCCCAGTATACGGTTCATTCCATGCCTAGCAGCATAATGGAGCGGAGTATTGTGCTGGTACGTTTCTCCATAAGAAGTGTTTGGGTCAAGAGTTTCTTTTAGTTGAGGGTTGCTCTCATAGATTTGGCAGGCCAGGTTTTCATCTCCATTTATAAGGGCTTTGCGGAATTTGGTGGTTGTATTTCCCATGTTGCTATCCTAGCTATCAATGGCACTTTTTCCTTTCCCCTTCATCCACTTTTTGTACGGTTCTGTAACATGCTTCACAGCCTAAAAAGACAAACAATATTTCAGTTATTCTGTAAAACACTCTTTCCTAGAAGAATCCACCCAGAGCTACAGCACTGTAAGCAGGCATGTGAAGAAGTGCATAGGGCCTGTAAACTCTACTCATGAATTGCTGAAGTCCTTCTAGGTAAATACACACAAATTCCCAATTCTTCACAGATTATTTCCCTGATAAATTGTGCCATCTCCCTGTGCAAATATTTTCACTATCCATATTCTCTGAACATACAGAAAAGAAAAAAAATGGCCAATATCCACCTGCATTAGAAGACAGGGATGAATACTGAATTTCCATGAATGAACATGAATTAGAAATTAGAAGTGATTTCAAAAAGCAGTAGAACCAAAGCAAAATTCTTAAACAAGGAGGTAAAATTCTTCAAAAGCATGGAAGAATGCAGACATAAGTTTAACTTTTAGCTAAAGAAGATCATGTAAAACTGTGCTTGAAGCACCTGTGCTTGTGTAAGTGGGTGTAAACAGCACCTTTCTCTGCTGGTAAGATGAATGCACATGAACACAGGAGTTACCATGGCCTCATCTTAACAATTCTGCTAAGCAGACTCTTTAAAACACCTAACCCCATTTTTAAAATGACACTTAGAGATCAACAATTAGCAGGTCCATACAATGCCAGGCATTATACTGGCACAAACCAACTTCACCTTACAAGTACTTCAAAGTACTTGCCAACTGCTATGCTCCACAGCCTCTCACCTTTATCTGATGGAGGGGACCAGCAGATCGAATTGCGTAACGACAGGGCAGACAGGGCATCTCCACTCGTGGGATGGGACAAGAGAAGCTTATCAGGTTGTGCAGTCAGAAAGAGCACATGCTGGTTTGTGTTAGAGGGACAGACAGGGGACGCAGCACCAGGCTGCAGCTAGTAGCACAGTGAACCTTCTAGGAGGTCTCTTTTGTGCATGAGTCATCCCATCCAGACTGCTCCATGCCAGACCTTTCACCCCACAAAGCACACACTGGGATTCAAATATGCCAGGCACAGCAGGTTAGGAAACTGAGATTGATTATGTTGGGCACATATAATCAGGCAGATCAGGAGCTGCTTCGTGCCCAGTACCTTATATTCAACTTGCTGGGACTATCTCAAAACTTCTATTTCTACATTGGCTTTCCAGCACACTTACTGGTGTCCAGACAGCCTTATAGAGAGGAGAAATAGAGGAATCCAAGGGGTCTAGAGCTGCAGAAAATCCAAGGGAATCAGGATGTGGATGCAATTCATGTGAAAAGGATTTGGGGAAACCTGGGGAAGAGCTGCAATAAGATATTTTTGTTTCCCCAGAGTAGTCCTCTCATGAGCTGCTTTCAGCTACTGTTGTGAACTTATGTGTCACATTGCATCCCCGTCTTGCTATAGCGCTGCTCAGATCCCATTCTGCATGAGATCCTACCAGTCTTGCACTGTCTCCTCTCTACAGTTCCTCTGAGAGGTCATTTTGTGAAGGGGAGGGAGAAGACCACTTTCATCGTAATCTCACCAGTGGCACCAGGGCCATTCGAGAAGGAGAGCAGTGGCCTTCGTGGCCTCCATTTTCATCCCCTTTTCCTACAAAACCTTGGTGAGGCAACCCTTATTTTGGAGTTGTTGTGTCCTACCTTTTGACGTCATTGTGTGAGATAACAATGACACTGCCGAATCAGCTGACTCAACACGGTGAATATGTTGCCCATGTTCTCCTCTGTGACCAGGATTACCTAACAAGCAACTGCATTAAGCAGCCAAAAGTTTCTCATAATAATAATGTAGGCATTCATCTAAAAGCAAATGCACACCCTTCATATGTTTAGTTATATACACAAACCAAAGCCTAGATTCTTCAATCACACTAAGGATTCTGCAGCATTTTGTATTTTTCCGTCATCTCTATATTTTAAAATATAAACATGCAGATACTATGCAGATATAATACTTATATTCTTCAAGAAAGCCACTGCATGTTCACATTACCATGACACAGCTCTCAGTGCTGTAGATTAATGTGTTTTCAGATGCAGAAACAGCTGCATTACTCTAAATATTGGATGGTTTCAGGCTGTAATGAAAGACTGTACAGAACCAAGAAAAACTCTACACTCTTTTCAATCAACCAGCAGTTCATATTACCTTGAACAGCTAGAATCTCAAAAATAACTTGAAAGAATGATTTTTAGTAAAGTTTGTTAATGAGATTAGTTTATGGGATTAAATTATGTGTCAATCCCTATCCACCACCAATAGCTCTCGAGACTATAAACTAAATTAGACAAGAACAAGTGCCTGAAAGACATCACATTTCTAGAATCTTCATGAAAATCAATAATGGAGATCCCACTAGTGCCCATAATGAGAAGAAAAGCACAAAACCTTCTTCCATCATTTGAAATTAGAAGGTAACAGCACCAATTTCCATGCACTTATTTCTGGAAATTAGCACATGGATAGCTTGCATCAGCTGCAGAATATGCTGCCTCTTGCCCAAAACTGGAACATTAAACAAACCTGGGTAGAGATGAGAGAGTGTTGAGAGTATAAGGAGATAAGATGGTGCCCTGAGGCAGTCTGAGAGGAAGCTGGGGCAGGGTGGTACTGTTGAGATGTTGGAAGAGGAGATCTGAATGGATTTAGGCAGGGGTCTGGAAATGCATGGAAGAACTGAGGGTCTGTGTAGGGTGCCTCTACAGAACTAAAAAGCTCAAGTTATTGCAGTGCAGAAAAGGCAAAAATTGTAAATTTCATTAATTCTGTGGCACACTGAACAAACTTTTATTTCTTTTTGATGGAGTATGGATATATTAAATGGTAGCACAGTCTTCAACAATTAATAATATAAAAGACATAGGCATATCGCTTGAACTATTATGTCCATTATCACAACATCTGGGAATTTTAGGAATATGCAGCATGTACAGCATAAGTCACTGAACAAAACAGTGACATTTGCTTCCATTAAAAAAGCTTACAGCCTATGTGCACAATAAAGGATTATATATGATACACACATGATACAGAAAAGTGAATGAAATAAAAAGAGTAAAATACTCATCTGCATAACGGGACCACTCTCCAAATGAAGATTCTCAGTCAAAGGAAAGGGAGAATTTGAAGAAGGATTATGAAACAGAGCAATGATGTGGCTTTGAACAGACACAAGTGAAACTCCCCGCAAAACCAAGAATCAGGATAGAGGTATTGAAAATTTAGCAAATGGCTAATGTAACTATAATCATCACATTATATCAAAATAAAATGAAAGATGATAGAATGGGGATAGTCCATGAAAGCCCTCCAGGTGAAGGCAAACAGCTTCTATTTGATGTGATAGCAAGAAACCAACCTCTGGAAGAATGCAAGGAGGGAAGTGACAGGGTCAAAACTAAGCCAGAAAACAGTTCCCTACTTAAAATACATGATACGAGAAACTGTACTAATGCCTTTCACTTTCATACAGTATCCACAAGGTCTTTCATCTTTAACACTATGACAGGCATTAGCCTTTTATGCTTCGGAAATTTGGTGGGCCATGCTGTAGTTTTCTTTTCTGAATGAGCCATTAAACATGCCAGCAGAAATACAGAAAGACAGGGGAAAAGCTACCTCTGTACCCTGGCAGTAACAGTTGGCTCCCAGCGTGTTTGGAAATCCAGAAGAAACCAAGATGTGACAGCTGCTGCCTCTCTCAAGCTGCTGTGGCTCATGAGTGCCCTGCTGTAAAATATTCAAGATCTGCCCATTTGCAGTCTTCGGTTCATCTTTCAGCTAACAGACCAACTACATCTGCCACCAAAGATGACTTTACTTCAATTGAAGGAGAAAAAGGACAAAATATGAGTTGACGCAACAAAGTTCTGGATCTGAAAATGGCTGAAAGGGGCCTAGTCTGCCTTCTTTTTGTGTTGGTTTTTTTCCATTAAGAGCTTCCAACCTGTTATGTGCTCTCAGAGGACAGTAAGCTAACAAGGCCAATGCTGGAATGAGGCAGTGATTCACAGAAAGGAAACTTGGTTCGCTCTTTCAACCCCTCACTTCATGTTTTTGAAGGTGAAGGGCATGTAATACATCTATTTCCTCCTGAAAGGGGGGAAGTGGGTGGCAGGGAACAGGCCTGGAAGGTACAGCCAGTCTACAACCCCAGGGATCTGGAGAGCTCCCATGAGCTGAATACAGGGGTTGCTAAAGCAGTTTCAGCAGCTCCCAGGCTCGCATGGCTAGTGTGCAGTGTCAATGTCACTGGTCTTGTGCTGCTGTTTCTATAAGCCCAGCATTTAAAATCCTTAGGCTATGTTTTAATGTGCCGTATTACAAAAACATCACAGTGGAACAAAAATTACAACATAAAAATGACAATTTTCAACTATTTTATCTTAATAAAATGAGACTTGAATAGAATTTTACAGGACAAAGACAAGATATTTGTTTGGTAGGCAGACCTATTCACTACATTTTCAAGTTCTGTGATAACCGAAGGGCTATATCATAGCCTTTACCATAACCTCATAACATTTATCATAACCACAAATATCATAACCTTTTTTACCAAAGAATACAGGAAAAACTAAATGCAATGTTTGCTAATTATATCCCATATATTACAGAATTCCAAACATCAACCATCTCATTCAAAATTATAAACTGTCTTTACTACTCTACTATTCCCAAATAAAACTTCCAGTTTAAACAAAAACCCAAAATACTGGTTACACAAACCACCTTAAAGTCTAAGGAAAGATTCTTATAAACTATGTCAGGGGAATCACACTTCTGTGCTTTGGCAATGAATAGTAAACTTCTATGGGCTTATTAGCAACACTGCTAAAAGCAGCACTTTGATATCATAGCTCTATAAATATTCACCAAAGAGATGGCCACTCTCATAGGAGCTTGAAGACTGAGTACAAGATGAAAAAAGGGTGGATACAGAAAGACATCAGTAGAGAAAGGTAACAATGAGAATTTGAGAGCAGTTGCACCAGCTGCCCAATTACTATTGATTTTTCCATGGGCATCATCATAGAAGTTTGTTTGAAGAAGGACAATTGTAATGGCTTAACAGGATTTTAGAAGGAGTTCCTCCATCAAAATACTGCCATGGTGCTTGCTAGAAATTTATACTGAATGATAAAGTATTGTACAAGTGGGATCAGGTAAGTATTTTCGAAACATCCTACTTCTAACACTCATTTAGGAACCACGTATTGAACACACAAGTCTTTCACGAGATGATGTACCTCTCAATTTACATTTGAATTGCTTTAATACTGAAGCAGAATTTCTCACTGAATGTAGCACTAGCACGTGATCATACAGCAGCCATTCTATATATTGGGGGATGAAGAAAAGAGAGAGAGACATACTGTGCTACATAGTACTGCTTCGGAAATCTACCAAAATCAGTAAAAAACTTCAGGTTTAACCATGAGAAGATAATGCTATATATTTCTTGCACCAAACCCATCTATTATCTATATAATGAGCAAAGATCAGCAATAGATCTAATCATCATTTGCAACCATTATTTTATAATGTAACAACGTGTAATTCAACAGTTTAACCCTAAAAAGTGTGAATACAATTTGCAGCTTAAAAAAAGCGTACTTCGTATTCAACAAAAGTAGTTTTTCATGTAAACTCTAAGAACATTACTGTGGAATAGCAGAGTAAGCCAAACTCAAAGAAGTAAGACTTTACATAGCCCCTCATAATTAAGTCTTATCAAAATAAAATACATTATTGACTAAAATTAGTGTACATTACATGGTTCTACACCCTTGGAAGGACAACTGATAATTAATTGCCTACACAAAAAAGAATAAAGATATCAAAGCAACTTGTTTTCCAAAAGCACTTTTGCTGAAAGTATAAAATACTACATTGCATTCTAAAAGCATCTTCTGTTTCAAGCACAGTTAGCTCAAAAGGTAACTATTTTATCTGCCTTGGATATTGCAGTTAAACAGCTCACTTTTAAAAGCTGAGTTTCTAAAATATTTACTGCAGACTCTGTCCTTCATTATAAATCACAATTTATTGCAGAATGGAATCATGAACAGCTTCGTGTTTTAGGAGAAAGCCTAGTAACCTAGTATACTTAGGACAAGTGTCACATTGTGATGTCGGTAATTTTAATCCTTGCTACTGGGATGGACTAACACAAACGAAGGAAATCAAAGTTATGTTCAAGAACTCTCAGGATACCAAGCCCTCTCCCAAGCACAGCAGAAAAAGCCCTGGCTAGTGCTCATCTTCCTTCCTTGCCCCCTCCCCTCTCTGCAAAGTAAAGGGCACCACAGTGCCAAAAATTTGCTCACTTTACCAAGAGGACAAAATTAAAAATGAAACATTCAAATGTGCATACCTACTCTATGTATGGCTGGTAGAAGTGTCTATAATTAAGATGTAGCAGAAAAAGTTAGGCTAAAGCTAATTTTTATGTGTTTATAGTAAAGATTTAAGATTTGCCAAATTTTAATTAACGGGAAAAAATTGCTCTTGCTGGATACCGGCATCTGGAGGAACATTTCTGCAAATTTTAAGTAACAAATGCACTAGCAAAGCTTGAGAATCAAGTTATGGAAAAGTGGTGGTGATGGGGGAGTGTTTGTTTTTTGTTTGTTTGGCTTTGGTGTTTTGGGTTTTTTTTAACACACTGAAATATTCTAAGGTTTGTGCCAAAAGTTCTGAAGTCATCAACAGGAAATGATGAAAACACTGCCAATGTTTAAACCTCTGTGAATGGAGCTCAACATTATCAAATTCAGTGTTACATTTTACATGTTGAAGTACAGACCAAAAAAATAATTGATATGCCAACGTCTCACCCTTTGTAGAATGATCATCAGTAAAACATGTTCTCTGTGTTTTAAATACCAGGGTTGAAAAGTGGCAATAATGTTGAGAGTTGACTTGAATAAAACATAGTATAGGGTAGTGAGAGAATTAATTATTTCCTCATTTATGTTTGTGGGATAGAGAGTCTAGCAACTTATGAACTTATGTTACAATCTTTTAATGCTGGCATATGTACTCGCAAGCAGAAGGCTTAAAGTTACTGCTCAACTCAGTAATTTGAGACTTTGGCTTACTGATTCAGGCACAAAGACTTTCATCCAGGTGCAATATTTTCTTTCAGACACACTTCTTTCACAATTCTAGTTTGTGGAGAAAAAAGGAGTTTAAGCATGCCTTTGGTTCTCTTTGCATTGATAGACTTACAGGGATGGAACAAGGGCAGCTGCAGCAGAGACTAGAAGCAGTTATCACTTTAAGGAAAAAATTCTGCATAGATGTAGCTAAAGTAATTGCTACATTAATTTTGACGGTGTTATCTACAGTACTTGCATTCATCATCTAAACGAAATGTGGTAAATTCACTGTGGGGTAGGTACATACACACATGGTAGGAGAGACAAGATACTGTGCAGCCAAATCAAAGGTATACTGTGATAGTTAGATGAAGACAGCATCCCTGCAGATAGGGGAAAAAAAAAATCCAGCAGCACAACTTAAAAGGAGCACGTGTTTTGGTGTTCCTTTTTTTTTTATCCTTAGGGACCAGCAATTCAGTAAGATGGAACAAAAGAGTTATCATTCTATAATTATGCACTGGAATATCCAATAGTCTCACCTGTGATTGCAGATCATTTCATATTCATTCCAGGGCACTATGTCTTTAGAAAATTATTTTTAAAATAACAACAAAACCCTCAAAGTTCTCTGAAGTCCAGATAACACTTTGGAGTTGTTTCCAATGCAACCATCTGTCAAGGCCTTAGTAATCTTATTTAATTTGCTGTAGCTTAGTTACTGATACAAGAGAGATATTCTTCTTAATGGTCTTTTTAGGCTCCAGTCATAAAATACACCAGAACTCTTTTAGGGCTAGCTCTTCACTCCTCAGGTTAAGTAGACAAACCAAATCTTAAATAATATAAAATATCCGTACCTGGTATAATACCAACACTACCACCCTAAGCCCTCCTCTATCTAGGTCAGAAGGTGAAGCACAAAAAGAAATGTTTGACATTTTATTAGATGAAGTCAAGCTAAAGACAGACATGCTTGATAGTTCTGGCATTTTAATCTCAAGCACACTGTTTGTTTTAGTATAAAAAGCTCACTATCGACTGTTCCACTGACTAAAGTAACTCAATACACCTTTGATACAGTGCATAAAACACTGTTAGTTCAATAAATGTCTATAAAAGTGACTTCTCTACCACAGGTCAATGCTGATAGCACCATTTTGTAATCAAGCAAAAGTGAAGAAATACCACCCCGCCCCTATACAAAGAAGTACCAGCAGCTGATGACTCACAGGACAGTTAGCATCAGTGATAAGCTAAAGAATATGAACCAGAGATAGTAATGTTCTTAACCAGTGCAAAGTCTCTCATGTTGGCAGCATGAGAACCCCGTTCAGGTAGTGTAATGCTTCTCTCATTCATTTCTCCTTACCCTCATGGATACATCATGCCCGATGTGTCAGCTGGGATGGGAGCCTCTTTGCAAAAAAGACTCAAACACACTTTGTTTAACCATAAGATAAGCAACAACCCAGCTCAGTTCAGTTAGAGACAAATGTGTGTCCCCTCCAAAATCAGTTTCGATAGTCACAAGGCACCAGTTTACAGAGTAATGGACAGACGGGATAAATAGACTGACATTGTATGGAGCAAAAAGTCTGATGAAATTTGTGCGTACCTGTCAGATTGATCTGCTTAGAAAAACAGGGTAAAGACAATGAGTACTGGAGAGCACTGCTAGGACATGAAGCAGGAATGAAGACGGCAGTGCAAACAGCTATAGAAAACCCTACAGGGAGCTTGACTGACCAATCTAAACAGGGTGCAATGCGCCTTGACCCTGGCCTTGACTGAGTCCACGATGTATTTTTCAAGTATGTTTGCTCAGCTTAACACAATTTAAAAGCCATGTTAAGATTCAGGTAAACAAGTTTGAAACTGCACTGCAGCCTAAAGCCAACCCTCTGGAGAGCCTCTGGTAGAATGTGGCCAGTCAAAAGCTTTAATGTTAACCTCATTTTCAGTGGCATTAAACTGATACAATTGAAAACAAAACTTTTTGGCTGCTAAGGCATATCTGCAGAAAGCAAAAATAAAGACAATGGCAACACAGGGCTGTTCACAAGCACACTCCTCCATGGTAAGATCTGAAAATCCCTTATACATTTAGAAATCTTAGCCTGTTCCCAAAGCAGAAGTCTCTCAGTTTGAGGAAGCTTTTTCATAGGAAAGAGTATCAGTTGGCAGGGTCATGCTGTTGCTGGATCTTGTGAATATGCAAGAGGCCTACATGGTGGATCTTAAAAAGTAAGGATAGCTAGTACACAAGGTCAGCCAACTGCAGACTGTACATAGTAAGCACCATTCCATCACTTTCTAAAAGCATACAGTTGCATTTAGAAATAATGAATATCTAAAGTCAGTGCATTTCAACACAAAAACTACTGGTTTTATAAACAGCAATGTATTTTTAATAAAGTAAAAATAAAAAGGTGAGCAAACAAATAAATCTAGATTTTTCAGTGTAGAATCTCCCAAAATATGCTGTATTTCAAATCGCCAGAGGAAAGCAACAATCACAGTATCCTACCACTGACTCCTGACTCATAACTACACTATTGAGAGGACCAGTCTGCTGACAGTCTGCAGGTTGCATGTTCTGAATAAATTAAGCAACACTTACTGTAATTTCTCTACCATTATCCAATAACTGAAAGCACTGAAAAGAATATTACACACCATTTCAAGGAATATGCAATGTATGCAGAGCTCCCTCTTTTCACTTATAGCGAGCTATGCTTTGAAGAGTGAGAGAGTACATCTCTACTTGGTGCATTATAATTATTTCATAAATATATATGGGATGAAACTTTGTAAAATATACTCTACTTACATTAAAGAAGTATCCGTTTCTATGCTATTCAAATGGGAGGTGAGGAAAGCACATTCAACTATCGGAGAAAGATGATGAACAATGTTCACAAATGTACCGGACTAGAAACAAACACGCACATACTTTTATTGTTTCCTGGAAGCACTCTTATGTGCTGGTTTTGTTCTCTGTAAAGCTAAAAGACAATGTGACCCCACTGATCTTTCAAAGAGATCTTGATTTTTTTCAGATGAATGAACAAATCAATTTCCTTTTAACAAAGAGATAATTTAACTGGTCAGCACTCCTTCAAAGCAACACATTCATCTAAGGTCTAAACACAGAATCCAGGAGATCATTGCCTGTCTAAAATGAGTCGGATTCCCAAAGCAAAACAAGTTTTCTACACAATATTTCACAAGCATTTTAGACATTTCTGAGACAACTTTAGGAACTATTTAACTCTTTCTAGTCCAAGAGGTATGCATCCTGCTTGTCACAGTGCTAAGTTCCTGGAATCTCAAGAGTCATCATTGCTAAGAACGAGCCATTCAGGTAACCACAGTGACAAGGATCATCACTTGCACCTTATGTACACAAGAAAATTAGGAGAACTGCAACTGCTGCACTTCTGATAAAATATTTAATATACCCACCGGCAAAATTCTGACTCTGGCAGGGAAATGGCAAAAGATACACTGGATCTAATCTAACATTAATTTACACAAATACATAACTTGAAAAAATATTTTTAGCTTTTGCCAGAACACCTCTGCTGAAATATTGGGCTGTTTTTCCCACTGCGTACAAACTGTTTAATAATTTACATAAAGGCTGTGGATAACAAAATTTAATTATAATATGTCACTTACAGTTTGTATTTATGAAGATTATTCTTGACTCTAGTGTAATTACAATGAAACATAACCTTGTTGCATGATAATGATTTTTGGCTTCAAGATGAAGATCAAGCCAAAGAGCACAGAGAGAGAGAATAAAGGTTATTAAAAAAATCCCCAAAAAACTGAGCTTGAATCATAGAATCACAGAATGGTTTGGGTTGGAAGGGACCTTTAAAGATCATTACATCCAACCCTTCTACCATGGGCAGGGACATCTTTCACTAGATTAGGTTGCTCAAAGCCCCATCCAACCTCACCTTGAACACTTCCAATGATGGGGCATCCACAGCTTCTCCAGGCAACCTGTTCCAGTGTCTCACCTCCCTCATCACACAAAATTTCTTCCTTATATCCAATCCAAATCTACCCTCTTTCAGTTTAAAACCATTGCCCCTTGTCCTGTCACTACAGGCCTTGGTAAAAAGTCTCTTCCTGTCTTTCTTGTAAAGCCCCTTTTAAATATTGAAATACCACAACAAGGTCTTCCCGGAGCCTTCTCTTCTCCAGGCTGAACAACTCCAACTCTCTCAGCCTTTCTTCATAGGAGAGGTGTTCCCGCCCTCTGACCGTTTTTGTGGCCCTCCTCGGGATCTGCTCTAACAGGTCCATGTCTTTCCTGTGCTGAGGGCTCCAGAGCTGGACGCAGTGCTCCAGGTGGGGTCTCATGAGAGGAGAACAGAGCAGAGCGGGAGAATCACCTCCCTCAACCTGCTGGCCACGCATTTCTCCTCTTAGTTCTTCTATCAGTTCTCCTATTAACATAATCGACATACCTAGTGACTGATGTAGACACTAATACAATACAAATGACTGCTGTTCTTTGTAGAATACTATTACTGACCTTTCCTATGTAAGGTAAGGAATGGAGTAGAGAGAAATGTAAGTTACCAGAGTCCTTATTTTGCAAAATCTGACCCATTTGGCATCAAAATCACATGAAACAGAACCGAGTGTACAGGCTTAATGTTAAAAAGATTTTCAAGAACCAGTCTAAAAAATGTGTGTTGTTTTACCCAAGTAATAAAATCTTTATGACTTTATTTGAGAAGATCTTCAGCTATTTACTTGAAGCTTCCACCAGAAGTAACAGTACGAGACACTGGGATCATAAAATAGCTAACAGTGCTTGATGGCTAGTGGAACTTTCTATATAATCACTCCCAGGGGTCATGCTGAAGCTAGACAGAGAAGACAGTAACAGCAGTTATGCCATTTCTCCTATGCTCTCACTATTCCTGCTGGCAACCAGATAAGGTAGTGGAAAAAGAGCAGCAGGAGTAACAAGCCTGGCTGGATTGCCAGGAACAAGAAAAAAGCAGGAAACAAGGGAAAACAGTTTGCAGTAGTCAGTGGGTGGAAAGTGAAAACAGAAAGGAAAAAGGACACTACAAAACCTTTATCATCCATGGGCCATTGTCATGCAAGCTAAACAAGGCAAAACTAGTAGGTGTTCATGTAAACTAAAGGACATATTAATAAAGGGCCTACACAAGTAGGTGAATTGTGGTTGTCCAGGACAAACATTCCTTATTCTGGCATTTTTTATTCCTAGAAAATGATCAAGACTGTATAAGTCTCTTACAATGATTTTTCTTTTGTTGAAACTTTCTCAAGTAATATGTACCTATGCTACTTGTCAACACAATGATCCAGTCAGGACAATGAAGCTTACTTCAGAAACAAAGACAGAGCAAGGAAGGAACTCAAGCTGACAGAAATCCCTGCTGCACCACCCCTTACTCAGTATTGTCATGAGGGGTTTTATTTATTTTAAATAATTCAGCTAGAGCATGACTCTCAGTCACTGCTTTGAACACAAGAGGTCAAACCAGTGTCATGTAACGGTGAACATGCACTGGCATATCTGTATCTGTTGTGTGAGTGTACAAAGTAACTACACGCACTTTAAATTTTTCTCTAAGTCATCCAAGCTCAAACAGAACATGCTCCTACACATAGCTATGCTCAGTTTTTCTGAAGCACACTGTTGTTTTTACAACTTTGAAAATTACTTAAAGCCATCAAAACTGCAGAATCTCTAAACAGAATGTAATTGCCTCTTTCCTAAGTTATGATATTTCTCATGCCCAGAATACTGAAGTGCCAGAATACTGAATACTTACTCAGAGACACCGAGTTCCTTACAGTGCATTATTTTTCATAGTTTCATTGCCAGAAGATACATCCCTAAACCAGTGACACAGAAAAGTGAGCTTTTCCCTTCAAATTAGCAAACTAGTTGTTCAAACTAGTCTCCCTGAAGCATAAACAAAACATTAATATTACTACCCTTCCTGACATCCAAGCTTATGAAAAATGTCTTACAATGTGCTTTAAAATTAGTATTTATATTAAAAATCTGAGCCATAAGTAAAGAAAGCAGATGTTCTACGATAGAAATAAAATAATTTTTCATTTCACTCTTTCTATGTTCTTTTCATAGCTAAGATTGCTGAGAAGTTTGGGAGTATCAGCCAGGGAGTTTTCTGCTCACTCCTGCCTGGCATACACTTCAGCTGACATGCCCAAAGAATATTAGTGAACAGAGACCCACTTTTTTTTTAATCGTTCTTTTAAAAGTCCTATTACATTTGTCTGTTATGGTCTTTCTTAAACAGCAAAACTTTGATATAAAACCCATTCTTTATATTCTAAACCACAACATTCAAGTCACCAGATTCTTACATCTTGTGTCTGCTGGAACATTTCACTGTTGCAATTTCTTATTACGCCTGAAAACAAAAAACTCTCTGTTCATGCAGAAATGTGTCATAACAATGAAAGGGCATCTGTGCTCCAACAAATCCAATGGCATTTGTACTGATTAAGGCTAACCAGTTTGCAGTAGGTTTTCATTTTAAATTATTGTAATATTGTTGTAGAAAGCCAGGAATGGTTTGGTTTTATTGGCTTAGCACACAGGCTACTTCATACCGCACTTCACAAAGCAGCCTATATAATCAAATTATTCTTCCTTCAGACAAAGTCTTTTAAAAATTTTCTTCATCCCCAGTGCAGTAATTTAACAGCAGCTTCCATGAGTTCGGATCAAGCAACATCAAAACATCTCTTTGGACACCATCCTACAGTTGTCCTAAAAGCTAAGAGAAGGCAGACAAGAAGGTTGTTCAAAGATATCTGGGGCAATGTGAAGATACAATCTCAGCCAGATTTGATGATCTGAAACTGTAATATCAAAGAAATGTTTGACCTAGGTAAATGGCTACCTGATACAGCAAAAGATAAAGACGTAGAGCAATAGTTTCTGAATGAAAACTACTGCCTCAATGCATGAAAGAATCCATGATTTTTCACAGAAGAAAGAGAGCAAGCTTTTGGGTACTGAGAAATGAGGGATCCTTGATGACAGTAAGGGCTCCTATCCCTGTTGCTTGCCAAGATCAAGAGTTAAGTAATCAGAAAGGATCAGGATGGTGCGGAACTTCTGGCAGAATCTCAGGTATCTTCTCCAGGGGAATTCTGTGGATGTAACACCAGAATGAGTTTAACAGATGTTGAAGACCTGCAGGAGTTGCATTCCTCAATGTTATTTACCTTCTCCTGCATGCTACAGAGAAACCATCTTCCTGGATCACAACCTCAGAAATTGATATAATCCATTATCTTTCGTGCTAGCAGTCAGTCCTATATATTCTAGAAAGAGCTGTAAAAAGACAATGAACAATCTGCTAAGGGAAGAAATTTCTTTAGTCCAACAACTAAGTGATTGACCTTGTCCTGAAATCAGAATTTTTCATCATTCACATTTACCATGAGCGTCCTTCTTGTTTGCATCCACAGTGTCCAATATTCCAAAAATTATAATAGATTCTTGGAGCCAATGTGTTCTTCAGATAATGGGTTCAATTGATATTCAATTTGGAAACCTGAAAAATTATCTGGCTTCTACAGTAGACTAAGAAAGTAAAAACTTTAATGAGCTTTTTGTAGCTATGTTACTAAGCTAAAAAAAGAGGAATTACAAAAATATTAGACAAGCTTTTAAAAAAATATAAAAGCAAAACCCACAGGGGTTTTTTTTTGGCTGGTGTAGATTTGGAAGGATTATAGTAGAAATTAAAAACTACTGTAGGTCTGACAAAGACTGCAAGAGTCCTTTGCTGGTCTGGAAGTTATTTCAGACTGACTGGAAAAAAAAAGTGCCGATCCTCAAAAGTAACGGCAAACTTTGCTTAGGAATAAATATCCAAAATTCTAAACGGGAGAAAAACTAGTTTATTCCTACCTTGAAAGAATCCTATCCCCAACAGCAATTCTATTTCAAGACATGAGTTTAAAGCAACCTTAAGACAATTTTCATTATTTATACTCAAGTGTTACTAATGACAACTAGATTACTCCTTCAATTCTAACAATCTCATTTACCACTTCTACTGTTTATATGTAAATGTTTTATTGATTAGTATAATTTATTGTGTGCTTTCATGAAACAGCATTATATCTGGCTTGCAGCAAAATTTCCATTGGTTTTAGACTTCATAAATATGAAATCAAACAGATTATATAACTTTAGTTCTTTTTAAAGTTTGCTGGTACCAATAGATGCATGTTTATTTCCCATTTTGTTTCCAAAGATTATAAACACAGTTACAATAATGGCCATACTGGATAGGATACTTCTCATCTAATACCTTGTCCAGAGAGTTGCCAGCACAGTATATCAATGAAAAGTACAAAAACTGGGCAAGCATGAACTGATACTTTTCCACAACACTCTCCCAGTCTTCGGATATTTACCACTTGATGAATTCTTGAGCTAGATGTGCTGTTTTTCTATTAATAATCTGTAATGCATTTTTCTTCCATCAATTTGTTCAAAAATTCCCTGAATCTATGGAAAATTTTAACAGCCACAGCATCCTGAAATTTCACAGCTTAACTATTCATTGTGAAGAAACATCTGTTTTTAACCTGCTACTTGTTAAATTTCATTTTCACTACAAGAACTCAGAGGTAGACAGCAAAAAACTTTTCCTATTTACTCTCTCCATTCCACTTGTGATTTTAGAAATTTCTATCATATCACCTTTTACAAGTGATCACCCTTCTGTCACACCAATCTGTTTACAGACTGCTCTTTTACAGACTGATTACCTCTAATTCTTAAGGAATGGATTCTGTGCAACTTCTAGGATCCTTTCTGCTTTTTCTGATCTATTTCCAATGCCACTAAAACCTTTTTGAGTTAGGAGATGAGGAGCTGTGTACAACATGCAAAATGCATGGATTTACATGGTGGTGGCATGGTCTCTACTCTTTCAACACTTGATTTACTTTTTGGACTGGTGCTAAGGACTAAGCTGATTTTCTTCAGAGTTTTTATTATAACTCTCAAGATCTTGTTCCTGAGTGGTAATAATTAAGAGAATAATTTTCTATATAAACTTAGGACCCCTTCCCCCCCCACCCACCATGTGAATCTTTTACCTTCAGCTCTATTGAGTTTCATATGCCATTTACCATTCAGTGTCATAAAATTATTTTGCAGTTGACACTGTGTTTTGTAGTATTGTCTAGAGACTATCATCTCATTACTTACCATCTTTTCTGGATCATTTATCCTCACATTAAACAGCAGAGGTCCTAGCACTCATCTATCTGGGACTCTATCAGTAACCTTCAAACACTGTGAAAACTGTCTCTTTATTCCTACCCATTTCCTACCTTTTAACCAGCAACTTCTACATGTAAAGGACCCTCCCTCTTTCCCAAAGCTGTTTGGACTCTTTTTAAGACTTCTAAGGAAGGGATCGTATGAAATGCCCTTTGAAAATCCAAGCAGATTATATCAAATGCATTTTCCCTGCTAACTTCTTCAAAGAATTTCAGCAAGTTTGTGAGATCAGACTTCCCTTACGACGCTATGTTGACTGTTCCCCGGGACATCACATTTATCCACGTGTCTGCTAATTTGGTCCATTATTGTATTGTTTCTACTAATATTCCAGGAACAGGCAGCAGGCTTACGAATCTGCTGTTCCACAAGCCTGTCTTGGAATCTTTTAAAAATTGCATCATGTTAACTCACCTCCAGTAATTCAGCATCAAGTTAGTTCTTAAAAGAGAGGTTACACATGACAAAATGCAGGTTTTTTGCACAATTATTAAAAAGTGTACTAAAGAAAACCATATTCGCACTGAGAAGAATAACCTGGAACAGAGTCTCGGCAGCTCTTCTACAAGATTCAATGCAGACTGACAGTTCTGAGATCAGATCTACAAAATTAGACCCTGGCTCTCATCACCAAGTAAGTACATTTCACTTTGGCAAACAATACTTGATAAAGGGATGGTGTCTACGCTAATCTCCTTTTACCTTGCTTGATTCAGCCAGAATGCAGGAAATCTGTAGAGCACATCTAGAATATTCTTGAGACCTATTTTTTACATTAAGATGCAGGAATGATATTCTGTCTTTTAAGAACATTGAATTATTTTAGATTTCCCTCCCCGTTTTCTCATCTCACTGAGAAATGCTGAATTATCAAGGAAAGATTGTAGTCAGACACCACAGAAGAAAGAGGAAAGCATAAGCAGTCTTGTGTGTTTTTTCTCCTACTCTGATAATGTTCATGGTATCACATACACAGACCTTGCTTATCCTTACTCCTCTACTTCATAGCAACAACAAATAAAAGGGAACTTGCAAAAAAATTGCCCCTCCCCCCACGATTTCCCTGTTCCCATGCTTTCCTGTAGTCAGTAAACCTTGTCACCACTCTTTATTACCATTCTTCTCCACTTTACATGTGCCGGGGAAGCACGAGGAGACACCTTTGCACAGAAAACACTCGAATGGACAAAGCATACCTGAAAAATTCCACTGGAGTCTTCCCAATACGGAGAAAATTCCTCTGTGCAGAAACAGATTTAAGCATTCAACACTAATTATTCTAATTAGTCTAATATACCAGTCAGGAAATACTTTACTTTTTATGCTTTAAACCAGAACACTGCAGTCTAAAAAAGGGAACCATTATAAAAAGATTTAAGATTGCAATTCGACAGTTATGCTGGATGTCCGTATAACCAGATCATCTGAGGTACTGGATTTAAGCCTGATCAATATCAGGTTGCTAATGATCATACAGTAATGTTTCCCCCCTGCCTCAGCAAAAGCCTTTGGCTTGGTATCCAGTAGCCAAGATCACCTCATGCCTCATCCATTAATTCGCCTTTGCATACTGCTCAAGTTTTTGCAGGATGTTTTTCTTTTTGGATGGAAAGCTGCTGCCTTACCTCTTTTTACAGCCAGTTACTGTGCCAGCAAGCATGTGTTCTGAAAAGCAGCATTTACTAGACTTACCCTTTGTTTCTAATACTGCTTGCCCACAAGCCCATCTACTATCAAAATATATAATGTGGAGCTAACACAGCCTGAGCTGTGTTCATCACTGACTCTGTTCCTTCCACGTCTGCTCCATACAGTTCCCAAGGTCATAAGAAAAGAATGACTGGCCATGCCGCAAACACAGCTAGCTCACCAGTGGATCCGGTACTTCTGGTTAGGTAAGGTGACTTTTAGGACCTCTGTGTCCCTTATTTGCTGCTACATTAGACAGAGAGGTCCTGCAGAACAGAAAGATCCAGGTCATCCTCCTGACTCAGGAGGTGTTAGTGACACCGCAGAGGAGGTTCTTAGCCAGTGCTATTTCTGAACGCTGCCCACAAAGTCACAGAGGACATCTGCACATGGGCTTTCCCCGCTGTGGTGGTGCTGCTGTGACTAGGATACGCATTCCATTCCTGCTACCTCCATAGCTAGGCATGCCTCCTCACATAAGGGAAGACTTTTACTTTGATGTCTACCAAACCAGGCTACAAAGCAGCAACTGCAGACATCCAGCCAAAGATGGCACATGGTCACCTGAGACTATGCAATCCAGCCTGCTTACGTAAAAGAGCAAGCTTACCGCTGTTGGTCAAGTCACCATGTCTCTCCTTCAGCTTGACAAGCCCATTCACCTTCCTCTACCATGACCGGTAAAGCTGTTCTTAAGCAGCCTGACCTATCACTAGGAAAAGTTCAATTATCAATCCAGCATTTGCCAGGTACTGGTAGAACTTGTATTTGGCTGCCTGAAAGTGAGACAGAAATCCACTGGGGTAAGGTCCAAGAACACAGAGTTTGTTAGAAGAAGAATCCCACTGTCTGTTTCATTGCACACATCTGTGGGAGCAAAAGCAAGCAGCAGTAGATGAGACATAAGCTGGGGGAATCAGCTGTATCAGTTTCAGCAGCTCATAAGAGTTGTCATGCTCAGGAATCCCTTGGTGACCACTTTATGAAAAACCTGCTCCAGTGCCAAGGTAATACACAGGCACTTATTTAAGAATAGTTCTTCCGCCTTGTAAAGTAAAAGGCACCACAAGAGAACCCCCCCCCCCCCCAAAAAAAAAACCAAGCACATTTCTTCCCCCCCCTGTGTGTGACCTCTACCAGACTTCCCTGAAAGCTTCAGAAATTATAAAGTCATTTTTATAGTTATTATGAAGCATGCACTTAGCAAGCTGGAAATCTGTCTCCATTATCTTTTTATGACCCTAATGATGTTTGAGAAACTTAGACCGTAGTTTCTAAAGTGGTTTTAATTGAACTAGAGCTGATCCTGCCCTTTCTGTTTCTCATCCACTCCTCTTGTTTGTCCATATTGCCACACTTTCCCTTGTTTTGTATTGGCACATGCCTGTGTGACAGCACAGAGAAGCAGAATAGCTGTAACTCAGGTCAGTTCCCTCTTTTGGGTTTTCTTCCTGGATGTTGATGGTCCAAACGGCCACAGCATGGCAGCAGTGATAGGGAGGCAGGATTATTTGTACCAGTGCATACTGTAAAGAGTGGAAATACTTTCAAAACAGTGTTTGTTCAAACTAAAGTGCAGACAAAAGCAGAAACACCAGCAATGTGCAAACTGTGCAAAGCCCACAGTTGTTTGGGTGCTGGAGGCAAGGCAGGAGTACACCAGCACCACCATGTTAGTTAAAGTCAGAACAGTTTTCAGGAAATTTCTCTTGTAACCCAGCATTATTTTATCAGCTATGACTCTGACAGTGGCAATGCATTCAGAAGGGGATGGTGGATGGAGCATGGACTGGAGGATGTAGCCGGGTAGAGTGAGAGACTGCAGGTACAGAGCAGGTATCACAGCACCAGAAGCAGCACTGGTTGCTGTAGACTGCACCCAAGCTTGCAAGTACCCATGGTGAGCCGTACAAAGGAGTATCAAACTATATCAGGATGCAAACTCCCAATGAATAACTGATACTGCAACTTCACCCTAGCCCTTTCCAAAAATGTCAGCAGAACTGGTACTTGTGTCTGGGTCCAGTTTTAATTTCATTATGCAAAAAAAACAGATGATAATTAATAGCAGCAGCAGATGCTATTTCAGTGCCTGATGCTAGGCAAGTAAGACCTATGTGGAAAGACAACTAAAATCACTGTCCAACAGGTAGCAAAAGCACACAGCTGAGCTTGCATTTACTAGAGAGCAAAGACATCCAAGCTCTGCTACCCTGGCAGTCAAAAAGCAGGAGTGGGGCAAGAAGGTACTAGAAGGTACTACAGCTTTAGCTGCAGGAGATTCAGCAGGACTCTGGTGAGAACAAACTTTACCAACTTGGCACAAAGCTTTTGAACAAACACAGTCGGGGGGGGGAGGTGGGAGGAGGGGGGGGGCATGCAATATGTCTAATGTAGTCCTTATCCATTTGCACTTTGGGAAAGGGTGATGTTTAATAACAGACAGTCATCCCCTTCCTTCCCTCCCTCCCATATCCTGTTGCATCATATTTTGTAATAGACTTAAAACTTGCTGGGGAACAACCCATGGACCAGATTTTCAATTGCTGGTGGATATGTAGAAACAACAATACTTTATCAATATGGTCGAAGTATTCATTAGAGGATTTAAGGTCTTCTGAAAATTTCAACAGGCACAAATAGCTTTAAAAATCTACCCTGGTGTCACCCTATGTACTTGTATAACATCCTGCATAGCAAGAAGCATGTTCTAATTGCATCAAACTACTCTTTAAAGATTCAGAAGGGGAAAAAGAGCAATAGACAAGAAGTGAGAGAAATGCAACAATATTTATATTACAGTAAAAGTAAGAAGCATCTCTGAAACAAGCACCTAACAGTCATGACTAACAATACACAATAATAAAAAATATACCTCTATAAAGAGATGAAATAAATATAAAAGACTCCCTTTTCAAATGGTGGTTTTTATGAAAACATATCATATTGCAGCAGAAGGGCGTGAGGCTGTAATGTTCCAGAAATCAGGAATGCTGGAACCACCTACTCCAAAAGGCACATAATTCACCTATGCAATAGCTTGCCCATTTTTGGCATGTAATCAAGTGTCTGTGTAACACAGAAATCTTATTTCCATAATCAAAGAGAATGGCAAACTGTATTAAGAAAAAAAAACCCAAAACTTTGCATTTTACAGCCTCATGTCCCATTGAATCCATTTTGAAAACAGAGTACTGCTCTCAGGTCTTCAATTCTACGTGGACAAATTTTAAAGTCTCTTCAATTTTTAAGAATGCAAAACATTTAAATACAAAGTGAAACAATTCTTTATCAGAAGCATCCTCAATTGCAGGGAATCAGGGCCACAGCATACAATTACTGCATCAGAACATTTCTTGGGTGCACTTGATTACAGCTGTTTGGATACAGCACCTGGGTGGGCAGTTTGGAAAGGACCACAGGAATCATCAAACAGAGTTAGAGTAAGCAGACCCAGGCAGTACTGGGGAAAACAAAGTATACAATAGCTAAAGCAAGGCGTGACTGGGGGGACTGACTGACTTAGGAATGTGAAAGGATTCATTTTCATAGTAAGTCGTGGGTAGACTGGTTTGGGAATATTTTTTTTGTTCAAAGTTCATACTGAGGTTTTAAGTTTCAAAAAGAAACTTTTTTGAACAGTCCATTTAGCATTAAACCAGTCTGCTTTGGTCTGCATGTCATCATTACTTTGAAGGAGCTAAAACATGCTGAAGACATCCAGAAAATACTGTCTGGTTTTGCTAGAAATTGTATAATTCATACAGAAGTTATTCCCAGGAAACACATGATGTTGGAGTTTAGGATTTCTTCCCTCGCACTTACGAGTAGATGCTAAACTTGAGAACCTTTGTATATTCACAAAATAATGAAAGACATAGTTATTAGTAACTCCTTATGGCTACCCTGATACCACAACCTACAAAACTGAAGTTAATTCAGTATACTTTTAAGACGTGTGACTAATTTAGGAGAAACCTGACTCATTCTCTTCTTAGAAAACGGTATGAATTGCTAAACCAGAACTTGGGGGGGAGGCAGGAATTAGCCGATCACCTTCTTAAACATTGATTTTAAAACTCTGGTTCTTCATACTGATTCCTCACTCATTGTATATATAATAGGAATACATGCAGAAAAAAAAAATCAACAGGATTTCTGAATTGAGCTCAGTGAGTCTGAACTTAAAAGGTATTTCTATGAAATAAAGACCAAATCGATAGGCACTTTACCTTGCCTTTACAGTAAAATTATGTGACTGTTTTATTCAGGTTTCCTTATTTTACATTGTAATACTATCCAGAGTAACAAAGAGACCAAAACCTCCCAATTATCTCTTCTTAGTTAAACATTACAACAAAGTACTTTATACTAGAACATGCTGCCTGTCTAACTCCCATTCCAGACATGAATTTAACTTGCTATTCCTTTATGAAGTAAGTATAAACCTCAGGTAGCTTGCTTATGAGAAAGTCTGGATTTATGAATTTGAAGGAAAAAAAACACCAAAAAAAAAAACCCCACCAAAAAACCCCAAACTCAACAAACAAATAAAAACAGAATAAGCCTGTATTCCAATTGCAATTATCCATTTATTTCATTGCCTGAAAGGATGCACAAGGAATCAGGCTACTTCACCATAGCAGGAAAAATTTTTAAAGTCATAGCACAGAAAAAAAACCCCACAAAACCACATCATTATTTAAAAATACAAACTCTGGAAAAAGATACCTCATTCAGGATTAGTCTACTTCATTAGACACATGTGATATTCAAAGCACTAAACTAATCGCTTCAAATCTTTAACTATGCAGAAGTCAGGTTAAAAAAATGGGTTTGAGCCCTATAGTAGAATTTACATAAGATAATCATATTGTTCTCTTCTACAAAGCTCCACAGCCCTCTGGGCCACATGCTTCAGCTGGGCCAGGACCACTTGTATGGAGAGGAGGGAGAAAATGGTTGGTTGTGCAATCACATCATCTGATACAGAGCAAGCACTTCTTTACATTGGAAGGAACCTCTGGAGGTCAACTGCTTCAATCCCCTACCCAGGGCAATCTTCAAAGCTTCAAAGGCTGCTCAAGGCCATTCCCCATTAAGTTCAGAGTATCTCCATGGATGGAGATCCCACAGCCTCTCTGGGCAACTTGTCCCAGCATTTGACCACCCTCATGGTGTAAATCTTTTCCTTATGTCTAAGTGAAACATCCTTTGCTGGAACTTTTTCTGTTGCCTCTAGCTCTGTCACCCAGCTCCTCCAAGAGTCTGGTTCTGTCTTCTCTGTACCCTCCCACTAGTTGAAAACAAGATCCCCACCATAGTCTTCTCTGAACACTGAGAACACACAGCTCTTCCAGGTTCTCTTTTTACATTATGTGCTCCTGCACCCTAATTATCTTGGCAGTCTTCCTCTAGACCTGCTCCAGTATGTTAGCATCTCTCCTATACCAAGGAGCACAAAACTAGAAAGTTTCAGACACAGTCACGCAAATGCCAAGCAGACAGAAATGATCACTTCTCTCAGTTACTGGCTTCAGTCTTGCTAAGTAAAGGCATGTTGCCGACTCACATTCAACTTGGGGTCCACCAGGAAAGCAATGTCATTTGCTGCAATGTTGCTTTCTAGCCATTGGTTCCCAGTCTGTGCTACTGCGTAGGGTTATTCTGTTTCCATTTTCCGACTCTTTGTTGAACACCACCAGGTTCTTGTCAGCCCATTTCTCCAGCCTGTTGAGGTCCCTCAGAAGAGCAGCCCTGCCCTCCAGCACACACAACTTGGTGTCATCCACAAGCTTGCTGATGGTGCATTCCATCACCTCATCCAGGTAGTTAATGAAGATTATAAATGCAAACCTGCACTATTTAATCTTACTGAATATTAATTATCATGTCCTGAAAAGGATAAAGGACTTCCAAGTAGTTTAATTTTAACTAATTAACAGGTTGGTAAATGAGACATTACAAAACTTGTATTTCAATACACAAGCCACCAAATAAAGCCTCTTCAGGTTTTTTTTTTAATGGGCAGCTTGCACTTGGTGACTCATTGTAATAGCTCCAATGAAAGATTTCTCTCCAACACATCCTTCTAAATATGGAGAACTAAATACATAAAGTAGCTATGTCAGTGACTCTCAACAAGTCAGGGAAAAGGGCCTAAATTAAGAGCCATTGTATATTTGTACTGCAATAAGCTACAGACCTGTTAGTAATGTCTCAGTACTGCAGGCTGCGTACCTCTGTGTACAAGCTTTCAGAGAACGCAAGTAACTGGAGTTCTTTCATAAAGAACAAACACTTTACCTTAGAATTTTATATAGCTCACAATGATGCATAGGCCTAGATTATTTGGTATGACAATTTTGTAGTAGAACTATTTCTAGAGAATAAATGTGTTGGATCACTGCTGAAGAACCACATGTTCTACTATTATGAAGTCTAGTATGTAGCTGTGTCTCAAGATCTGAGCTTTAAAATGTCAAAATCCTCACCTTATGGGTACAGAGATAACTTCCAACTACTTAGCAAATGTGAATGAAACTGCATCAGTCAGTAAGTTCTTTAAACTGTTAAAATGTATAACCTGCACTATTAGCACAGCTGGAACTTTGGTCTTCATAGTTTAGTAGCTACACACTTCTGCAGTTTCTTCAAGACACTGAAGAAACTCACCATTTTGACAGGCTAACAAGAACTTTTCTGGGCTCTACTCTGTCAGGGCATTTCTACATGTCTATCTATAGTCTTTCAACATAATAGAGAGTTAACATTTGCTTGTCCCGCAGGTGCTTAGAGATCTAGAACACAGCAGAGCCACCTGGATTTAAAAAAAATCCTAAAAGAGTAGCAATTCTGCAAGTAATTTACACAGGCAAGGTAATAAGAAAAATAACATTTCAGAGGAAAATTCTATTGCAACAGCATTTACAGGTTGCTACTGCTGCAAATTAGTCCTGATGTGTATCCAGCCTTGCATATATTATCTTTTATTTTTATATTTTACACACATAGTAGCTAATAAAAATACAAATACACAACTGCATACCACAGCAGTACAGTAACAATTAAACCGTTAGTACAGAGAAGCGTTCATTAGTAAATTACAACAGCCCTGAAATTCCCATTCTTGAGTCTATGATAAATTTTAGTAGAACCAGTATTTGATATAATGGTAGTGCAAAAACATAGACAAGTATATATCATCATCTTTGCTCATAATTTTTCAGCTATTTCTCCAAAGGCTGGTTCATAACAGGAAATATTTCAATTACCATTCTCATCATTATCAGTGCTTCATCTGTGTATCCTATAAAAATACACTCGGGCTTTTTAATACAGTAAGATTTTGAGTTTCTACACAACAGCTTTGATAGAAATATACCATTTTTAACTTTGCCTTCAAAATTCCTATTGGAAATCCATTTGAAATAAAAGGGGGATTGCTACCCCAGTTAACATCTGTGAAAGCTCCTTGAAGAGGAGACCTTAAGTGGACTGTAAACACAGCTCAAACTAATAAATATAGCAAACCATTTTCTCCACTAAGTTATTTCATTTGTAGTAATTTACAATCAGGACCAAAACCAGCCGCACGCAAACAGGACATTATATTCCTACAGTCACTTAAAGTACCTGCTATAAGAATGAACAAGGCCTGTTTTTAAAGCAGAATTATATTTATAAACTAGAAAAATCTAATTCTTTTCTATGCTAAATTCCTAGAAGAGTGATCATCAGGTGAAGTACTTGGGGCAGAGAATCAGTTTCCAACTTATGTTTACATTTAACTGCAATTGAATACAGAGTATATAAAACAGTCAAGAAATATGCCATTAGTATATACATATTTAGCATTATATATGTTAACTTTAAGTGTATTTTCCCAGAAATAGCTTTGAAACCTCAAAAGATGTATCTTTCCTCAAGTCATTTTTCCTTTATAAAAAAAAAAGGTGGGGGGGGAGAGATCACCAACACTCGTATAGCACATTTTTCAAAAGTCAGTGTTTTAACCATTTAAGACAATTACCACAGAATTAAACTGCATAAGAATTTTCACAATTAGCCACCATCATCCTTTTACCACTTTTCAAATAAGTTATCTCACAGGTTACCCCTAGCTGACATCATCTATCAGAGTCTAAGTCAAACCAAGTCAAAACAAAATTATGTTTTCCTCTCTATAACCTCTAACTCTATGCGAATTACAGTTAAATCTTAATTCAAGTTGGTATACACATAAAAACCTGCCCACTTGACTTAATTTTCCCTTAGTTTATCTTACTTCTTGCTAGTGCTTTGCTTCAGAGTCTATGCAAGACTATGTCTCTTTTTATGTTTTCATCTGCCAAGAACCATTTAGAATATCTACTTGCACAGAAGTCCCAAGTCATTGACGTGGTGGTCAAAAAAAACCCCCCAACACTACAGCTTGTCTAAAAAGGTGTCACCCATCCAATTAACTTCATGAGACAGAGGCATCGGGTAAGTATAACCCAGCATACCAGCCATTATCACAGCAGATGATGCTGAAGACAATCCTGACTCCATAAAAATGTTCTGCAAGAGCAGATCAAAGCTACAAGGCATTCATGTTGTCAACAGAAGAAACAAACCTTTGCTTCAAGAGGTACAAGACAACAATGAAACAAAACAATAATCAGAAAAATAAGGGGAAAAGGATAGAAAGAAGAAAAGCAAGAAAAATAACAATATTCAGAAGCTAGAACACCATATAAATAAATACAGGGGAAACACCAATACAACACTAAGACAGAACAGCTACTACAAGATATGGCAGAGACCCTGTATAGAAGAGAAATAACATGAACCTCAACAGTAGTAGCCATCACGGTTCAAGGATATAAACAAACCTCTTATCGGCAAGTTATACTTTTGTTAACTTGCATAAATGGAAAAGGATTTAAATGCATCAGATTTAAAGACACTACATGAAGAAGAAAAAAATCTGCCTCCGTGAAATGTATTTTAGTACCGTAAGTTAATCCAGAATTTGAAAACAAGCAATGGACCTTTTCTTTAATAAGCATTTATTATCTTCCTACCTCTGATAATGACTCCTGAAAAAACCCCCGCACTTAAATATAAGAACTTACTCCACATGACAGAAAAATGGCCCAAAATTACAAACATTTCTTAAAGTTATATGTAGGAGGTGTAAATGACAAGTGGTGATTTATGTAAATCACAAGTGGTGATTTACTTTCTTGCTTGATAGAGAGAATAACCTACAACCAATTGGTCTCTTTGATAGCAAAACAACTCTCTTTAGGTTCTTTTGGTTTTCCAAGCCTACTACCCAGTTACTAGAAGTCAAGGTTCTTAAACTGACTTGTATTGTATACATCTTGCAGATGGTCCAGAAATCAATCATTCTTGTCTTTTCCTCTAAACTGTGCTTTGTTTCAGAATGCTAAAGTGAGACAGGGTTATGCCTTTGCACTTGACTGTCAACTGTAAATATAAATGGAACAGTTCAGATCATTCCAGCAAACTTAAGGATTCACTCAAAATACCACAGTGACTTGGAAATGCCTAGACTGTATTTTTGACCACAGCCTTTATTATAAAGCAAGGACTAAGTGGTTCACAGCAGTTTAAAAATAATGCTTTAAAATGAATATACACCATTTGGCTACCACATGACAGTCCTTATTCCATGGAATTTGGTGACTGCAGTATTTCCGCAAGTCTTTGTGGTTTATTTACTCGTATGCTTCTGGGGTGCTATTTTCACAATAAAAGCATATGTCAAAACTGAATTCCTATTTTTTGTTGTTATTTTTGTTGGAGAGAAAAAGAAAACCTAAATGCAGCAAAGAGATATAGAGAAGTAGCAGCCAATAACTAAGTTTCTACTTCCTGGAATGCTGTATAGCATGGCAGACTACACCACAGAAGTTCTTCAGGTACATCAAAACGGTAGGCACAAGCCACTGGGAAACTCCCTTAAGTAGGGAAAATCCCCAAGAGATTTAATGAAGTTTTCTCCAACAGAGAAGCCTGCACATAAGAACTATTTTATACATAATTAATAATACATTGCCTCAGTTGTCATGATGTAATATTTAAACTACACTAACTTACTGTCAGAGAATAACACTATACTGCAGGCTGCGTGCAAACATTGATTCCTAGCTGCACATTTACGCACCTACATAAAACTTACTTTTAGAGAATTCATTTTGGTCCCTCGTCTTCCTTGTCAGCACAGAACTGAACAAGACGAGTTACAAGAGGAACTCTACAGACAACACTGTCATGCAGGTGCTCTGTAAAGCCACCCCAGCCAGGAAGGATCCCAGGCATTCAGTAGAGAGGCCCTTCTATTTCCCTGCAGTAATCCATTTACAACCTGTTACCGTATTTTTACTGCAATTATCCTTCAACGGTCAGAGTTCAGAATTCATGTGATTTAAAATATAAATCAAAGCAAAACCACTAAATGAAAATATCTCTTAAGCAACTCCAACAAAACCCCTTAAAGAAAATTCAAGGATACTAGCAGTACTACAAACTACCTTTAGGTCAAAAGAAGCATTTGTCTTATCTAAAAACATGGTGATGCTCTTGTTTGGAAAACAGCAGAGTTAAGGTTACATATAAATGTTAATTTGAAATGTTAATCTATATAATATGAGATGCTTGTAACTTCTAAAAATTACTTTCAATTACTAAAAACACAAATACAGGAAGAGGATTGGAAGAATCACAAGGACTCCCTCAGACCACCTCTGCAGACCGATAAGAGAAAAACCTGGCTGATTTTACACAGACACTTATTTTATTTCTTTTCCTTTTCATAGTACTATTTAAGGTATGTGAGACTAAAAACAAAGAAGCAGAAAGTAAGGACAGTACTGTTAAAGCATGGAGTGTAAAGTAAATTCAGAAAACATTAAAAAAAAAAAAGACAACAAAGCAACTGACTCACATCTATTTTTCTCCAAAGTGATTTTTGGACTAATAAACTGAAGATATTCCACTATTGCTACACTTATTTCCGAGTATTTTTGTAGATGAGACAGATAAATAGATACACATATACATATAAAAACATAAATTAAGACAGTCTGGAATGAAAAACATACTATTTCACTGATACTAGAGAAGACAGTCTAATATTCCTCAGGGAAAAAAAAAAAAAAAAAAAAAATCACAGAATGGTTTGGGTTGGAAGGGACCTTTAAAGATCATTACATCCAACCCTCCTACCATGGGCAGGGACATCTTTCACTAGATTAGGTTGCTCAAAGCCCCATCCAACCTCACCTTGAACACTTCCAATGATGGGGCATCCACAGCTTCTCCAGGCAACCTGTTCCAGTATCTCACCTCCCTCATCACACAAAATTTCTTCCTTATATCCAATCCAAATCTACCCTCTTTCAGTTTAAAACCATTGCCCCTTGTCCTGTCACTACAGGCCTTGGTAAAAAGTCTCTTCCTGTCTTTCTTGTAAAGCCCTTTTTAAATATTGAAACACCACAACAAGGTCTTCCCGGAGCCTTCTCTTCTCCAGGCTGAACAACTCCAACTCTCTCAGCCTTTCTTCATAGGAGAGGTGTTCCCACCCTCTGACCGTTTTTGTGGCCCTCCTCTGGCCCCGCTCCAACAGGTCCATGTCTTTCCTGTACTGGGGAGCTCAGAGCTGGACACGGTACTCCAGGTGGGGTCTCATGAGAGTGGAGTAGAGGTGGGGAGAATCACTTCTCTGGACCTGCTGGCCACGCTTCTTTTTATGCGGCCCAGGATACGGCTGGCTTTCTGAGCTGCAAGTGCACATTGCTGGCTCATGTCCAATTTTGCATCCACCAGTATCCTGAACTCCTTCTCCACAGGGCTGCTCTCAATCCATTCATCCTCCACTCTGTACTGATACTGGGGATTTCCCTGGCCCAGCTGGAGGACCTTGCGTTTGACCTTCCACAATGGCAAACAAAGAGTATTTTTACTGGTTCCAGTTTAAATCTGGAAGACATTTAGAGGTTCTGAAAAAAAATAGTAGTTTTTAAACATTAGGCAGACCTCTCCATCTTGAACTTTTAATGTAATGTAATCTTGCATGAAATAGCCTTTTCTCCTGAAATTTACACATATGTGTGACTTCAAAAACGCTCCATGGAAAAGTATATGGCATGTATTTTGGGAGGGAAAGCAGTAAGAGTCTTGTCTGGTGATGATGGTGTTGAAAACACAACTTTCCCTGTCATTTTGAAGATTTCAGAATTTCCACAGGGCTGCTCTTCAAGCACAACATATCTCTCTTTGCTATGTACCGTTATTAATTATGCAAATACAGTAATGTGATTAGAAATGTAACTGGTTCAGCCCAAGCATTTGTAACCTCCAGCTTCTCAATTTTCTTTCTTACTGGTGTGAGTCACCATAGCAAAGGCAACAAAATTTCAACAGTGACAACAGCAGAGAACAACTTCAAGTTTTCAGATTCCAAGGTGAAGTTAATTAACTAGTCAGGTAACTGTAACTACATAACATCTCAACAGCAAAGCTAAAACAAAAAAATATATACAGAAAACTTAAAAAAACCCCACAAAACTAAAACAAAAAAAACCACAAAAACTAAAAAAAAACCCAAACCCCAAAACAAAACCAAAAAACCCCAAAAAACCCAAACAAAAATCACCACAAACCCTGCTAGCCAAACTAGTTAACAATTAATAAACAAAGCTCTATTACTGAAACAAAAAACAATGTAGTGCTAATCAATCACAGCAGAGGTGTCACAGACCAGTGGGTGAGAAACTGCTCAGGACAGGTTAAATCAGCCATAGTGTTAACAAGGTCTTCTACAGTTAACAAAGACATAATGACTTTTTCTAAAATCTTTTTTTTAATAGTTGTTCCATTGAACAAAAGCTGACAGCTGTAGATGGCATTCCCTTTTAAATGTACATGTTTAGTTTCCTTTAATTTTCTGGAGTGTGTATGCCTGACACAAACATACAACAAACAGGTATGTGTGAACTTACATACAATATAAAACTATATCTAGGAAACTCCACGTTCTTTCAATAAGCCTAATCACTCTATCCAGACATGTATAGCACAAGTAAAAATTAGAGGGATTTAGTAAAACTTACTTGCTTAATTTTTGTCTTTTGGCTACTGATACTATTATTATAATAAATAGTGCCACTGTTGTTCTATTTTTTCTTTTTTTTTTAATTAATTTTCATTCATAATATTCTGCTGATGCATATATTTATTTATATATGAAGACTGGGCACCACCAATATTGTTTAGCTTTTTATTAAATTTCTAGTAATATTTTTATTCAGGAATAATACACTGTATTATTACAATATTTTATTCTTTTGTTTAAGGACTAAACTAAAATTTGTTAAAGAAGGAATTGCTTGAGTACAGGACCACAGAAAGTCTTGGAATTAAAGTTTCCAGAAGCCTCTTCTGTAATTTGGTCTCTTACTTGTAAGGACAGCCATTTACTCTTTGCATGTCCAGCGGAAAAAAAAAAAAAAGTTGCTATAAATTCTACCACTTCACTTCTGTGTAGACACCTCAACTAAATAAGCCACATGTTGTTAGAAGTTGAAAAATGCTGTTGCTTTCCATATGACTAAAGCCTTTTTTTTTTCTCCAAGGAAGAAGAGTATTTTTCCCCTGTACCCAAGAAAGATTAAAGAGAAATTAATCCACCACACTTTGTATTGAAAATCAGAGAGATGAAAGTAAGGAAAAAACACCCATACACTTAAGGAAGACACAGTCTCTTCTCATTGCTAACCTCTACAGCTAATAATTCTCTCAAAAGTGGTCTCTCTCTTCAGGGAATGTACTTAAATTACAGTACACCTACTGGTGTTATCTCTACAACGAAAACTCCATTTCTGGAACTGGTGAGCACAGAAATGCACTCAAGGAAAAAAAGTGAAATCGACGATGGTTAGTAATGATCGAGGGGTCCATGCAAACAATTTAAGCTGTGGTATTAGTGCCTTACTCTGCAGAGCGTGTTTTTGTGACTCTGCATTTCCTGTGCATACTATTTGACCTGTAACTAAAAGACAGGCTGAGCAGTCATGAATTACCAAGGTTCTTCTTAATTTTTAAAAGCTGCCCAATTTCCAGTATGTACTTAGACATGCCTGGGAGCGCGATACTGCTACTTACATAAAACTGTTACAGTATCAAGACTCAAATTTTTCTCTAAGAAAAAAAAAATTAACTTTGTGATTGTGAGCGTTCAATTTCATTCAAGAAAGACTGTTTAGGACGGCGTTACCCAGCCTGGAAGCAAGGTTACGCTGTCACAGCTCATCCAGCAGCACATGCTCCCACTCTGCCCACTCACGCTTTTCCCCTTTTGCCTTCAAGGCAGGACTTCCAGGCTACGAACAAGGCGGGCATGTGCTCAACAGCGGGAGCTGACTGAAGCCAGGCCATCAGGCAGCTCCAAACTTTCCAACGGTCCCGGCCGAGAGAGCCCGCCGCCCCGGAGCTGCTGCTGCCGAGCCCCCCCCACCCGGCCGGTTTCCGGGCGAGACCCCCCGCCCTCCGCCACCCCGGGCCGCAGCGCCTGGCGAGACCCTGGGCCGGAGGCTGCCTCTCTCCCCTCCATAAACCGCCCAGCCCGGCGGCCCGCCGCCTCCCGCCATTACGCTTCCCCGCAGCCACCTGCCCACCGGGGCCCGCGCTGCCGGGGGCCGTCCCCACACCGGCAGCGCCGCCGCGCCTGGGGACGGCCAGCCTCGATAACCTGCGGCTTGTTTACCTCCGCACGCTAGCGCTACTCTCTGCTCTGACCTCCTCCGCTCCGCTCCCATTGCCTGCCGGCGGCGCCGACGAGCTGAGGCGCCCCCAAAGCCGCCTCCCAGCCCGCCCCACCCGCGACGCGACGGGCTGCCGACGCCCAGATATGCAAAGTCTCCCGGCTGTGCCCGCGGCCAGACTCGCCTCGCCCTCCCGCAGCCCCGTGGACCCCACCCGAGCCTCCCCAGGCGGCGTCGGGATCGCCGCCAGCGCCGCGGGGCACTCACCGGCTCCTCACAGGGACTCTCCCCGGCCCTTCCCGGCGCCTCCGCGCCCGCCACCCAGCGCCTCCATTTGATCAGCGGCCGCTCCTCTCTTCCCTCTCCCCCGCTCCGCTCCAGATACGGCGCCCTCTGGAGTGCCCGCTCCGCCGGGGCTCCGGCCCGCGAGCAGTCGGGGCCGTCACTCGGTGGCTGAAGCGGTGGGGAGTGCCCGGCCGGCGGCGAGTCTCCCTCCCGCGCAGGGCGTTGCGGCTGCCGCTGTCTCGCTGCCCCTTTGTTCGGCGGCGGCTCCTGGCGGCGTGGCGGCGCTGACAGCTGCCGGCGGCGCTCCCCGGGCCCAGCCAGCCGCTTCGCCTCAGCGCCTCCCTGCCGGCCAGCACTGCCTCATGCTCCCGGCCCAGCCCGCAGCCCGGTCTCCCTTTCTCCGCCCGCGGTCAACAACCGGCGGCGGCAGCAGCAGAAGTTCAGGCCGCTGACCCGGAAACTCATCGGCAGCCGAGGCCCGCGGGCCTCCGACGGGAAGCGGATCCGCCGAGCCGTGGGAGGGAGCGGGGAGGGGACGGGGCGGAGCGGGACGCGTCTCGGGCGCGGGGCCTGGGCGCCGAGAGGATGCGGCCGGGGAGGCGACAGCCGGCACCACCGAGGAAGGCAAGGGAGGGAGGGAGGGAGCCAGCAAGGCCGGGGCGCTGCCCCTCACCCCGGTGGGGTGGTCCCGAGGACTTTGGAGCCGTTCCGGCTCCGCGGGGCTGCGGCGTGAGCACCCCTCGGGGGGTCCGGTGCCCGGCCGGCTCCTGAGCGCGACCGGGAAAGTTCGGGGGGTGTTTCCTGGCCATGAGGCGCGGAGCGGCGGGGTGGTTGCCGCCGGAGCGGGAGGTGCCGGCGGTGCGAGGCCGCTTCCCGCCCGTCCTGCGCCTCTGTCGGCGCCCAGCTCCCTCCGTGGCGGCAGTCTCGCCGTGCTGAGGCGAGGCAGCGCTGCGGGGGAGGCCGAGGCGGCCGCTGCGGCTGCCTGTACGGGGGGGGGCGCGGCGGCCTCCCTCGCGGGGGTGGCGTGGCCGTGTGTCCCCGCGGGGCGGCGGGAGTCGCCCACTGCCTTGTCCCGGCAGGTCCCGGGCTGCTTGAGGGTGCCGTCTGGGCGGTGGTGTGGGAGGCGGGGAGGGCCGGCGGCGCTGGGAGAAGCCCGGCTGAGGCATGTTCTCTAGAGCTGCATCCGTTGGGACGGGGACGCGTTGTTGGCACCTGGGTTTGGTTAGGGTCAGTTAGCGTGGTGCCTTCTGAAGCTGGTCATCGTTATTGTCACATCCTCACACCCCCGCCCTTCTTCATCCTCTGGTTTTGTTTTCTGGAGTCATATCGCAGCTCTCAGAGCTGTCTTGTTTCCCAGACATCCCTCACCCCCCTCAGGATTTAGTACAGAGCACTGGCAGAGGGAGTTCACCCACTGCTTATTCACATGGCCATCACCTGCCACCCAGCTGGCCTGGCCTGGCCTTGCCCAGCCCTGCCTGTGCAGGTTCCTTCCACACAAGCCTGTGACCCAAACCCTGTATATCCCAGTACATGTAAGGAAACCCAGGGAGCATGCCTTTTCCAGCAGCCCATGAGGGATGGTTATTTCTTGTTCCTTTCAAAACTCTTAATATCCCAAAGCATGAGCTCTCACAATTCAGCACGTTGCTTATTTAATGCTTCTAAACACTACTGTAATGCAAATCAATAGATGTTTCTATTCAGATATTACTGTTCAAGTACTACCATTAAATCATCTAACTAATGTATTTATCTTAACTGAAGGTGAAAATGTGCATGCTGTTATTTATGTTGGGGTTTTTTAATATGTTTTCAGGTAGTCTGATCCCAGCAAAAATACTGGACTAAGGGCATGGGAATCTGAAGACCTCTGTTTCTCCTAGAAGAGGTAAAGAGGCTAGAAACAGTAAAGTTACTGTTTGTGGAGGGATTAATCTGCAAAAAGCATGTGCTTACTGATGATATGGAATGAAAGGCGGTTCATTTGCAGATGAAGAAAATGATCAGCTGGAAGGTGCTAATGATCAGACATGACCTTCTTTCCCAAATCTGATATGTGAAGTGATTTAGCCTTAGGAGGTTTTCCCTATAATTTTCATAAAATTTTATGATTATAGGGATTGTCACTTTGGGTTAAATAGAAGCGTAAGCAAAGTTTTATCTTAAATCTAAAAACCTCTGTCCACTTTTTGCAAAAATTGAAGACGTATTCCTTTCAGAAGCTCTGTGTTTGAATGAACTGTGCACCAGTTTGCAGCCCCACTAAAGTAAAATGAAGTAAATTAAACCATATTATAGTTTATTTTTATCAGCTTTGTTACTTTTGCTGTAGGCAAGACTGTGTTCTACTTCCTATTGGGGGCAGGGAAAGGAAAATCAGGTATTTTCTTGAAATCCCTGTGGAACTCATAGAAATGCAGTACTTTGTCGTAGCATATTTTATAAATTACAGTGCTTGTCACTTTAGAATGGTTTTCTTTTTCAGTTTCATATATTTTTCAGAGTCCTAAAATTCTTTGGCCTTTTGCCTGGCTTGCAAAATGGGGAAGATAGTTACAAAGTGGAAAAAATATACATTATTTTTATTTTAAAAGTGGGCTGGAGAACAAGATTATTTGTATTCAATCAATGTGATGTAGGATTTTCCCCTTTCATGAAAAGGAAGCCGAATTATATCAGCCATTGGTGTTTCTCCAGCTAAAGGACAATAAATGAGTAACGCAAAGAATCAGTGGATATAATTACTGCATCCTGAAGTTTAGTGTGCTGTTGGATTTTTTTTTTCTTTTTTTCAACTGAACCTTTACTTCCTGTTTATTCATTGTTTCCAGTGACAAAATAAGCAGGAGAGATGGGAAACCCGGAAAACATTGGAGATGCATACGTTGCTGTGATTCGTCCAAAAAATACTGCTAGCCTGAATTCTCGGGAATATCGAGCTAAATCCTACGAAGTAAACTATATTAATTTTTTTATTTATTAAAATTTTTTAAAATAATAAGTTATAGTAAATATGTAATAATATAGCAGAAGAAAAATATGACAATAACATTGCTTAAATAATGTCTATGTATGCCACATACCTACTATGCATTGCCCCATCTTTATGATAGTTGAACACTTTACAGTTTTGTAATATCTGTGTGTTTCATGTCATTTCAGGGCCTTTTGCCCTGCAGGCTGCTCAGTACAGGGGAGCAGCCTTGTCTTACTCTCTTTAACCTTACTGTTATGGAGGTCATTCTGAGTTTGCCATCCTGCTCCTCCACATTCAATACTTCCTGAATTTTGTTACTGCTTTTACAGTGGTACAATAAATAATAATTTTTAAAAAGTGTTCTGTACTTGTTTCAGTTGTGCTTACACTCCTTTGGTTTCATTATTGTTTGAAAGATTTTGTTGCTTGAAGTTCCCATTGAAGGCCAAAAGAAAAAAAGAAAGAAAGTTTTGTTGGAAACTAAACTGCAGGGAGGCACTGAGATAACCCAGAGCATCTTGGATTATGTATTAGAAGCCACCAAACCAATTTCACCAGCCAATCAGGGTATTAAAGGTAAAAACATTTTAATCTGATTTATTGTTGATAGTTCTATAAAAATATTTTTGAAATTAAATGGACAGAGAAAGGTTGTGCAAAAGCATGAAATTAGTTTTAAAAAGGAAGGTATGTTTTGAGGTTCATCAAAAAAACCCAAGCTAACTATACAGCTAAAACCTTTAATTTAACTTTGTTTTCCCTTTACCTTCCAACTCTATAAAATGCTTACTAAAAGATTTTTATTAAGGGAAACTTTGCCTGTCTGTACTACTTCTTCACCTCAAATTGAGATTTATAGCTAAACTTCTGCTAAATCAGATTGAAGTGGCTTTTTTATCCTTAATTTCAGCTAAAACTTGACTTGAACTAGTGAATTGATCACTTCTAAAGTCTGTTCTAAAGCCAGCATTGTTCAGTAGACAGTATCTACATGAAAATATTTCTGGCATAACTGTATCACTTGCAGATATAATTTAATTAGTACATTTTCTTTTCATTGTTGTTGTATAGCTGGTCTAGCAAACAACCTCACACTTGTGCTGACAAAAATTGTTTTAGCCAGCATATTTCATTTCCAGATTGTTATAAACTGTACTGACTAAAGCACTTTTTTTTTTTTTTTTTGCTGTGTACTTCATCTCTGCTTTGTAAATAAGGTTATACTGGCAAGGTTGTCAGTGTGGACAAGACAATGCAGTGCTAGCAATTCAGAGAAGGAATAGCTGGTTGCATGGTAAAATGTTGCGGGTGGCAATAACTGGAGTTGGATGGACTTAACAAAGCTAGTTGAGCAGCAAACGTGAAATAACATAATAGCATTAATGCACATTGAGGAATGCCTAGTAAAAGCAAAACCTGTCGTTTCTTACAGTTTAGGGAGTTTTAAATTGACTCAGACAGAGGGCCTAAGCATTAATATGCACAGCTTAGTATGGCCACTGCTAAAATATGCAGCTGAGGTCAGAAAAGCAAACAAAATACTAAATTCTGTAAGGGTGGAAGGGAAGGTAACATGGAAAATACTGTCCTACCACTATATGAATAAAGCATTCACCCTAACGTGGTGAATGTTAGGGTGAATGCTTTAGCATGCTTCAGCATTTTCTATGCTGAAAGCATAGCATGCAGCCATGCTTTCCCATTTCAAAAATAATCTCGTTTAACTTAAAGATAGGTGGTTTGGGGGGTGAATGCTACAAAAAATCAGGGATATAGGAAAGTTACTATGAAAAAAGGGGTACAGTCATGTCTTTTTTCATGTTAATGGATATATACATATTTATGTTCTTTATTTTTTCATATGTATTTAGATTTTCTTAGCTTGCTTTAGATTATAGCTTATAATAATCATAATTGTTTCTTCCTAGAAATTAGGAAGATTGAGTCTGGTAAGCTTTCAGATAGCCAACTCTAGATTTTTGTTGTTGTTGTTGTTTTGTTTTGTTGATTAATTAATTATTTTGGGTTTTTTTAATACTGTGCTAGGAAAGCGCGTAGTGTTAATGAAGAAGTTTCCTCTTGATGGAGAGAAGGCAGGCCAGGAGGCATCACTTTACATTGTTCCAACTGTTGTGAAAGGTAATGTTGAGCATAATTTCTGAAGTTGCACCCGTTTTAGCAGAAGTTCAGTTGAGTGTTTATTAAGAATTTTTATGAATATGCTATATGCCTTTTTTTGTATTTAAACACTAAAAGTTGCATTCAGGTGGAAACCTCTCTCTGGATACTTTAAAACTTGAAACAGTTACTTAAAATTAAGGAAAAAAACTTGTTTTTAATGTATTGCCTTTGTTTCTGTAACAATAGCACACTTCTGTTTTAAGCTGTATTTGTTCACATGATTATATTTCAAAACATAAGCATTAACTTGTATATTTTATAATTTACTGAATGCAAGTGTAAGACATCCTATTCAGTTCAGTGTTCTTTACTCAGAGAAGAATGTTTATTGAAGTCTGTAAGCAGTTTTGTTTAAATAAGGAATGGTGAATAGTCTTTAGAAGGCAAAGTAAATTGGTTGTCAGGAAAGTATTTTTAAAAAAAGCCTGAACTAAATGTGTGCTTTTGGGGAAACTCCTTCATTTTTGCATTACTGATAGGCCTTAAGGATAAAAACTATAAAATACATACCATTGTGGAGTTAGCAATGGCAATAAATACCTCTTCTAGTCCCAAGTCCTATTCTTTTTTTCTGGCAACAGTATACATTTAATATTAATTCCTCAGATGAAGCTGATCACACTGATGGAATAAAAACTGAACACTTTAAGGTTTTTAAGGCTACCCTGTTGAGTTGTGAATTGTTATGTAAGGATCGTATGTAATTTCTATCAATTATCATTTGGAAAAAATTAAGTTACTGTAGTCTGAAGGTAGAATATACTCTCAATTAGTTAGGAACATGTAACTACAAAAGATGCAGAAGGGAAAATAAGATTCTTCTTCTCATCTATGTGTCTTCAGAGTATGTTTCCTTTTCAGATAATACAAAATATGCATACAGTCCTGGATGCCCTGTGTTCTACTGTTTACAAGACATCATGAGAGTCTGCAGTGAATCCAGCACCCATTTTGCTACACTTACTGCAAGAATGTTAATTGCTTTGGATAAGTAAGAAACGTCGTCAGTAAAATTACGTTAAAATAGAAGTTAAACCAGATAATTTGTAGATGTAACACATAGTTTTTATAGCATTCTTGTGATTAAGAAGGAAATCATTGTGATATCATGTTTTCTTTGTGTTTATCAGAAACTGAAACCTTGACAACATATTTCTAAATATTTTTAAAAATCTTTTGCAAACTGAAGAATGGTGTGCTTGCCTAAATCAAGTAGCTTTTTGGAAGTTCTTGCTCACAGTGAAGATTTTGTAAAATCATATAAAATACTAATGATTAATTTTCTATAAGTGACATAATTGCCATCTGTAAGAGTATTTGCCAGAGTGTAGTAAAAATATCCTGTTGATTGTATACCATTATGATTTGCATTTAAATTAACCCCCCTGTTTACAAAGGCAGTGCATATTCCCCAGCCATACAAATTTCTTTGCAGTAGGGAATTATCTTTCAGAAAGGTGATTAGTTGTTTAGCCAGATTTATAGTAGTTAGAACATGTGAGCATTTTTTTGGTCTTTTTTATGTACCCTTAACAAAGAAATACCAGACCTACTTATGTATGAACTTATTTGCATTAATAAAGTTAGCTGAAACTCTTGGCTAATGTGAAAAATTATAAGTTACAGCCTATTACCTAAAAAGGTTCCATGTGTAGGGTTTTTACAGTTTATTAGTAGAGTCATAATATTTCCATGTACACCATTGTGCCAGTTGTTATATTTATTTGCTACTTAATGAGTGCCTTCAGACTCTAAGCTCTGCTTAAGATGTTTTACCAGCCTTACGGTTGTGAGAGAAGCCTTGGAAGTATAGGAGATAGTTTATGTTGATTATTCTTTATGTACGTAATCTGAAACAACACTTTGCAAAGGTTCAAACTACCGTAACTAATTTATCTGCCAACTGTTTAGAGAAAATGCCTGAAAATACCTCAGAGAGGCAAGAGGGTGTTTATAGCACAATGATCACAATTTTACAGTCCTCCTTCCCAGCAGGACTATGAGTAAGTGAAGAGAACATGGCTTTCGCAGCACATGATAGTTTGGATCTGGGACTTAAACATCCAGGCCTAAGCATATGTATTGAACTGCAGGCCACATTCTGCCATCCTTACACATGGTTCTGGGACAGACAAGACCCAAATGGTCTGTTAGTGGATCTATCTTTCCAAAGCATGTACTTCTTTCTTCTATATTTCCAGCCTAAATCACTAAATGGAATGTATTGTATTCCAGCAAAGTACATATTTATCTCAAGCTTGTGAGAAAGTATGTGCAGAAATCTTAAATACAAACATGGCTTTAGACCCTTAGTTAAATGTGCCCCATTCAACATAACACTAAAATAATTTAGCAATTCAGTGAAAATATATTTATCCAAAAATCCTGAGCCCTGTGTTATATTGCATATGTGGCAGAAAAAAATGCAGCAGGTGTACAGTGCTGACTTTCCCCTCTAGCTCAGAGTAAGAGGGCTCTAAAGCCCTTCTATACTGTTAGTAGGAGTATTCTCTTAGAAGAGAATAACCTTCAGCTTTGTGAAAAGGCAGCTGGTAGCCTATGTGAAAGAGGCTTGGCAGTTTGGAAACTACCAAAGCACCTTCTGATTTTTTTGCCTTTTCCCACCTCCCCCTAATGAAACACATGAGTTAGAAGGCTTAAGTCAGCACAGATATTGAAATTGCAACTCCTTAAACAAACTGCTTTAAGTTTCAAAATTTGTATGTTGAGAGTAGTAATACTGATAAACTGAAAGTAAACAAAATGGTGACATGTTGGTGTCGTTAAGTGTTTGGCTATAAACAATGTTACTTTTACCTTAGCTTATAATTTGCTTTTCTCTGAGAGTTTGCATCTGTAGGAAATGTGTTTGAGCAAACACATTTGCTTAACTATATTTGGTTAAAAAATTTTATGTTTGGGGATTAATTTAGTGATATAAAATTGGCTGTGCACATTATAAGTGATATTATTTTTTTTTTAATTAAAGTGTGTGATTGTCATATATACAACCCTTAATCAAAATAATGGACAGGCATGACCAAAATAGTCCTTTTCTACCTGAAAATGAATTACTTGCCCATTCTCTCTTGCAGGTGGTTGGATGAACGGCACACCCAGTCTCACTCCATCCCAGCTTTATTCAGACCATCTCCTCTTGAGAGAATTAAAACAAATGTAATAAACCCTGCCTATGCTATAGAACCTGGTCAAACAGAGAGCTCGTTACACATGGGTTATACTGCCCTGGAAATAAAGAGTAAAATGCTGGCATTGGAGAAAGCAGATATGTGTATCTATAATCCTTTGTTTGGATCTGACCTTCAGTATACCAATAGGGTAAGAACTATATTTTCATTTTATATTTGTGAAACATACATACATTTTCATTTTACAATTCATTCATTTATTTGATTATGAGTGTGTGCTTTATGTTTAATATAATCGTATTGCACACTCACTGCTAAATGGTTTTTTCAAATCCTCACATTTGAACACCATTCTCTTTGATTCTAAAGTGTTACTATCATAACTTTGGTTTCAAGAGAATATCCGGCCTGGATGGGGGATTATTTAGCCAAATCTCAGTAAGATATTTTTTCAGTTGTGTTTAAATTATGTCTTCACAGGTTGACAAAGTGGTAATAAATCCATACTTTGGCCTTGGAGCCCCAGACTATTCAAAGATTCAGATTCCTAAAAGAGAAAAGTGGCAACGTAGCATGAGCAGTGTCACAGAGGACAAGTATTATGTTACATTCCTTTTTCATTAACGGATAATTTTGTTTTGTTATATTACGGTAGTACTTGGTAGACTTGGTCAGAATGACATTCCTATTACTTCAGGGCTTTACTGTATAAATACATATTTTAAAAAAATTCTATTTGAAGTCTCTAAATACTGAAACACAATTAAAGGATAGATCAAGAAAGGTGTAAATTATAAACGTTAGGGAAGCATTTCCTAGCATAATGAATACAGCTGTGGCTTGACTACTGCATGATGAAAATACTAGTTGTATGAATGCTGCACATTTTAGCTGCATGAGCTTCATTTTTACTCTTCATGTAGATCTACAGTTAGTGCTATGTTAGTAATTTAAAAAAGGTCGATGTTCTCAACTATTGAAATATTTCTGAAGTGTTTTCCTCTGTTTCCCCTCTAATTCATAGGGAACATCAGTGGGTAGATGATTTCCCTCTTCACCGCAGTGCTTGCGAAGGCGACTCTGATTTACTAAGCCACCTTCTGGATAAAAAGTTTTCTGTTAATCAGTTAGATAGTGACCACTGGGCACCTATCCATTATGCATGCTGGTGAGTCAGATGAATATAGTTTTGCCAATCAAATGCATTCTTGCTATCATGATTCTTTAGTGCTTATCATTTATGTAATTTATCATACAGACTCAAAAATGAGAAATCAAAAAATTCTAGGCTTTTTACACTTTGACTGTAATATATGTTAGTGTTAACCTTCTGAAGAGAAAGATTGCTTCAGGTTTTGAGATAATTTCAATCTGAATAGTTTCAGAGGAGACCAGGTGTGGAGATCGTATCATCAAACACTTATCTATTGCCTCTTATATCTGTCCTGAAGCATCTGTTCTAATTCCTATTGGAGACACTGGGTCTAGTTTAGTGTGGTAACTTTTACAGTCTTTGTTGTTTAAAGGCTCTGAGCAGTTTTACAGCACAGCAATAGCTGAGCTGAGCACGTTTTGGTGGTGGTCAAGCTTTGAGTGGGAAGCTGGACTAGGTGATCTACAGAGGTCAACTTGTCTGACTATAACTCTGTGATGATTTAATCTGTAAATGCTTGAGAGCTTTCCTCAGTTGTTGTAAAAATGCTTTTGTTTTATCGTTATGCAAGTTAGTCTTCTGTATTTATAGTAGTGTCTGATGATATGAATAACATAAAAATCAAAGTAGGTTATAAAAAAAATTAATTGATTTTTATTGTTTGTCAGAAAGTTTGCATAAACGGTACACACAGGATTTACCAGTTATCAGCATGAGGCTTAAGAGTCCTCAGGATCCATCTGCATGACAATCAGAAGCTTTACTCTGATTCTCACACAGATTTTTTTTTTTTGTTGTCAGGCAAGGCTGAACTCTGTTTTGCCACGACTGAATTGATACAACTACCCAAACTTAGTTTAAAGCAAGGTTTGGTTTGTGTATAATGAATCCAATAAATGGTTACTAGACCAATGGTTACCAAAGAAGTGCAGAACTGATACTAGTTTCTACAAACTTATTAATGTTCCATTGTCTTTGGTGTCATTTCAAAGCTAAAAACTCTTGAGCATGGAAATACACTTTTCCATATTTAGGACTGTCTGAAAAAAAGATTTTATTTTACATTTGCTGTGTCTGTTCTGCTTTAAACCTGTCTGCAGGTATGGAAAAGTTGAAGCCACTCGAATGCTGTTGGAGAAAGGGAAATGCAATCCAAATCTTTTGAATGGCCAGCTTAGTTCTCCTCTTCATTTTGCTGCTGGAGGTGGGCATGCTGAAATAGTACAAATTCTACTAAATCATCCAGAAATTGACAGAGTAAGTTCTGTTTGTGTATAGAAATAGCAGTTTTAGCAACAATTTCTAGCTTATGTATGTGAAATATTTTGTGTCCAGATCACAGTGTGTAAACACAATGATCCTGTTGAGACATTACCAAAAAATGGTTAAATATTTTTCATTACCCCTACTTTTCCCATTGTATATCAATTAAATGTTCGAACTCTAGGATCAAGGATTTTAATTCTCTCAAAAAATGTGTAAATGTTTACCTACCTCCAGTGAAAACAATGTATTATCAGTGTTTCTGTTTATGTTTGTAGCACATTACTGATCAACAAGGAAGATCTCCACTGAATGTCTGTGAAGAGAACAAACAAAATGAGTGGGAAGAAACTGCAAAACTGCTGAAGGAAGCCATAAATAAACCTGTACGAGTTTATTTTCTAAATAGTTTAAAGTTTATATTTAATTTACACATAAACTTGTAGAAGAGCTAGACTCACATAGCTGTTATTGTAAATGTGCAGTATACTGAAATTGTTAGTGTAAATATTGACAAACCAACATTTTGTCTCTTTAAATGTTTCTGTCTATATTGCTCAAGAAATACATGTAAGACTTTAAACGTGACGTTTTATTTGTAGGAGCATCACATCAGCTCCTGATTTTACATCTACTTTTGATCATACAACCATCAGCTTGCTTTATGCATTGTCATCTTATATGTTGATAAACAGGAGCATTCAGCTGGCTAAATGTAGGCTTCTACAAAATAGGCTTGACATCAGTTAGTCAGTGTAGGCTTCCTTGGCAGTCAGTGGAGATCTAGCCAGGATAGTAAACAAAATTTATGATGCGATTCCTCTTATCCTGAAGTAGATTTAAAATTAGCCAAATGATACAAAATCACTTGTTTCTTTTCTTTGACTTCAGATGCAACTTGTATCTCTGTAAGTAGGTGGCAGTAAATCTGCCAATTTTTCAAGATGTTTTAAATTATCTCCATTTCACTCTATATGAAAGAATCTTCCAAAATATTTAATGAAGGAATTGACCTCCTTTATTGTAGCGATCTTCTTATGCAGTTGATCAAATGGCAGATGTGTGTCTAATGACTCCAAAAGACTAATGCACATATTTTAAGTAGATTTCACAGCATAATAGGTGATATTATGTTGTCACTTATTACTATTGCATTAATACATTAAAATAAAAAAAAGGATAGAAATTACTGCAATAGGAGTCACAGTGACTACTGCAGCAAAAATAGACTGATGTTTTTCAGTCAGTTTCAGCCTCATTTTCAGTCAGTTGTCATTTTCCAAAGCATTCACCTTTTTACCAGAAGTTTTTAGGAACTCAGTTCTTGATAGCTAAGAAGAAGGGAAATAACAAATTCCTGCAACTTTTTTATTCAAGCAGCTGAGACATTTAACCTGTTAGAGAGATGAAAACAAGAGGTTTCATTGATTTATGACTTGTGTGTATATGCTTTAAACACCTTATTTACGTTTAAGTACGTCTTTCAGGAAGCATACTCTGTGCCCACATGCAATTCAGTGAAAGCTATGGGAGTTCTGAAGGGGAAAATGATTTATTAGTAGTAATATTATAGAAGTGCTAAAGTGAGATTGTATTCTTATTGTACTGGGATCTGTGTAAAGGGTGGTGCTTCCCTCTGAAAAATCAGTCTTTTTAGTATAGACTAATGAGGGCAATAATTCATAACCTGCCAGTAATAGTGAGGTGGACATTTCGGGATATGCATAGGCAGTTGATCCCAAATCCCTCAGGAAACGTTTAAATGCTTACTTGCCTTTGAGTTCAACGGAAGTGAAGTCCTCAAAAGATGAGTAAGATCTTTCTTGGAGTTATTGTGGTAAAAACCACAGTATAAGAACTTGCATACAACATGAAACAAGCAGTTTTGATAAATAGTAAATACGCAGGAGTTGTGCAATGTTCTTTTTCTCAACAGTATGGATTATGGTAAAATTGCTTTCCTCTTCAGAAGCACCAACAGAAAGGACTTTAACAAGTTCTTTGTTTAATGTGTTTAAATTTTTATGTAGTATGAAAAGGCACGAATTTATCGTATGGATGGGTCGTATCGGTCTGTTGAGTTGAAACATGGAAACAATACTACTGTACAGCAGATAATGGAGGGAATGCGTTTGTCTCAAGAAACTCAGCAGTACTTCACTATCTGGATCTGTTCTGAGAACCTCAGTAAGTAACAAGGAAGATCGTTATACTTGAGAGTTTATAATGTTTTTTTTATTTCTGCTTGCCTTTAGAAAAAAATAATATTTTCTTAGGAAAATAGGAAACATGCTCTCTGACAGTTCTGTATTAACCTCTTTCTATCAGCTTTTTAAAGCCATCCTTTAGGAGTTAATTTGTATCTAGACTGTTAATACACTTTGCCCCTGCCAGAGATTCTGTAATCCCTGTAGGTCTCATTCTTTATATCTTTTGCATAGGCAGTGAAACCAATTTTCTATTTCCTCTGCTTAAGCTTTCCTTCAGTAGATCGACTCCCAGCCTTTACAGCCTGATGTCTCCAAACTGTGCTTTCAGAGCTATAGAGAGCTTCTCCATTTTAGCTATCATTTTGGGTAACCCCAATAGGTCTGACCCTGTATCACTGTGGTATCTAGAATGTATTACATCCAGGAAGATGAGGCTAGTCCAGATTGCCTTTCTGTTATAGGGCACCTTTGCTGTCATAGTCCTTATCGCTAACTTACCCTGATTTAAGTGGTATTTTTCTTCCCAGAGTATCTGAAATTGGATGCATGTAGTTGTTTTTACCAATGTTTAATCTATTTAAAACTAGTAATTAAAGTAATGCTGATTAATCCTTTTTCATTAGGTCCTTTAATCATATGAATTTTCATGTGGTTTGCACCAAAAGGATTTTTGATAAACAAGTTTTCAGATATATTTGGTGGAAGGGAATTCTGATGCAAAATGTCATTATTACATTTAGTGTATTTTTTGGTATTTCTGACCTAAATGAAAAGTATATTATAGTTGTAGGTTGAGATCTGTAGCAAAAGATAAATGGAACCACAAAAGTCAATGACTGTGATTGTGTTTTGTCAGAAAACGTGGTAAACAGTACTGCTGCAACAAGATAGCTATGGGACACATTATAATGGATTTACAAAGCACAATTCAGGTTTGGTAGGATACTGTGTTGACAGTACCATTAACACAGAAGCCTTGCATTTAAAATTTTATTCACTCTTGTCAATCTTCCACTACAGTGGCATTGTTACTTTCTTTTTTAATAAATTTTATCTATAAATATTGCAGGAAATCTTTTCTTCATTCTTTTAAAATCTTTTTCTCCCAGTGTCATGCTATTTGCCTTTTTACTTTGCTGTATGCCACATGACTACTGTAACCCTCAGTTAAACATAGATGTTAATGTCTGGAAGAAAAGGAAGTGTTTGAGTGTTGAAGTCTTGCTGCTTGTGCCTTTTCTAAATATGTACGTCATGTTTTACTCGAATCATGGAAGTATTACCCTTGCATTTGAGGGGAAGAGCTCACTGATACATTGTTTGTTTAGAAACAAGTACTTCTTTAGATATTTAGCCTAAGTTTGAAAATGAGTCAGCTTCTGATTTACAGCTTAAAAACAACTAATGGACGAGTTTCATTATAAAAGGTATTTCTTGCAGTTTGTGTACAACTGTAAAGACCATAGTTTTCTTGTTTGTAGGATGGATAATGATTTTGTGTTTGAATGTAAGGTGGATAAGTTGAGTGAACAGATTATTCTCAGTGAAAAGATGTTGCACTATAACATGTCCTTTGAAGTTTTTCATATAGTGTGAAATGTCACAATGTAAAAGCCAGAGCAGTGAGGATGAGGCAGATACAGCCTTCCAGTTCCTCACTACTAGAAAACAGCCAAGCAATAATCACAAGGACAGGCAGAGCAAGTGAATGAGCGTAACTGAAGGTATGGACTCTAGTACATAGTAGGACTGTAGTCAAAAGCTCTGTATTGCTTTCTCAGCTCTCTTATACACAGGAGAACATGAAACATTGAATGACTGTAGCCTGTTAAGAATCAAGACATTTTACAGATTAAAAAAAAGAATGTCTTTTCTGAAAAGTTAATGATTTGTATATATCCAAAAATGGCAAATACATTTATAAGATAAGCTATATCCATATTTTTCTGTCAGAAACAAGATTATTGGACTTCATATTTCTCCCATAATAATTGAGACAACAGTCTCTAATGTTTTGTTATTGTGCTTTTGAGGTCCGTCTTGGTATTCCATTACATTTTTAAATACAACTTCACTCTTAAGAGGCCGGAAATAACAAAGGTTCATCACTAGTGCATTTAATGAATTTATGCTGAGAGTTTTGTCAATAAATCCATATTTTCAAATGCTTTTATCTATAGCAGTTTAGAAAACATAGGGAAAAGTCTTTGTTAATGAGTCCTCAGTTTCAGATACTCTGGTTTTGGTGCAGCATTTAATTATAGATCTATATGTGTGTGTGCTGGGTTATTGTGTTTGTTTATTTACAAACAAAACCCGTTATTTTTCAGGCCTCCAGCTGAAGCCATACCACAAACCTTTGCAGCATATTCGAGATTGGCCTGAAATATTCACTGAACTGACGAACTTGGATCCTCAAAGGGAAACTTCACAGCTTTTCCTGAGAAGAGATGTGAGACTTCCACTGGAAATAGAAAAAAAGGTCTGCACTTGGAAGTGATAGCATGAAATCATGGTCAGAGTCAGAACACTTTGGCCATGTGTTTAATGACTGTAGTAATTTCCAAACTTATTTAAACCGGACCTCTCCTCTCCTTTTCTTCAATAGTTTGAGTCTTCAGGTTCTTCCCTCTCTCCCCCCTCTCTCTCTCTCCTCACCTTCCCAGTTGTTTGGTTTGTCCTAAGTCCATGTGCCTCAGTCTCTATCTGCCTGTCATACAGCTGAAAAACAACCTGCCCAATTTTGTTTCTCTTCCTTGTGCTGTGATTTTTCAGATATTTAATTGCTCAATTTCAATGGGATTATTCAAACATATTATTCAAAATGGATTCATGGGGGGGAAAAAACCACAGCTGTCTATTTCTGTGAACCTTTTGATTGGGCATGGTATGCTAGTCACCTTTAATTTGCAAGTGTGTTATATCAGTGAAGTCTTGAATTAAGTCAATGAAAATATGTCATTTTTTCTCTTACAAAGCATTACTAAAATGTACACTTCAGTCAGGATCACACCTTTGTCTTCTGTCTCTTAATCAGTGAGAAATTGTATTTATAGTTTCTAAGCTCATTTTCTTTTACAAAGAAATCATATTGTTTAAATCTTTTTAACAGATTGAGGATCCATTGGCTATTCTTATCCTTTTTGATGAAGCCAGATATAATTTACTGAAAGGTTTCTATACATCACCTGATGCCAAGCTGATCACACTGGCAAGTCTGCTTCTACAAATAGTCTATGGAAATTATGAGAGCAAGAAACATAAACAGGGCTTTCTAAAGTAAGTGTGTGTGTGTTTAAAACTTAAAATTATGGTTTTAGATTAAGTATTTTTAGATAGCACTTACTATGGAGCTCTCAAATTTTAGGTATGATTTATTTCTTATTTTTCTCCATCCCTGAGCTCTAGTTCAGAGTAATCACATAACCCTTGTAGCACTAATAGAAGCTGGAGACGGGGTCTGAAAAACATATTAGTCTTAATTATTGCAGTCCCAGGCAGAGGGATGGAAGTTCTGTATGTCAGTATAGACTTACAGAATACAATAATACCAAAATGAGTAACAGTATTCATGTGAATTAAGGGTTTTGACAGGACTGAGAGTTTGGACAATGCTGAAGAAACCTCTTACTACGTCCAGTTAGACCAACTTCTGGGATTGGCTTTCCTCCCTCTTTGAAGAGGACAGACCATGCAGAGATATTATTTCTGTTCTCTCATTTGTATATGAACTACTATACTAAATTGGTCAGAAACATAGCACCAGTAGGGCTCTGCCAGATGGTGCTTTTCTCTCCCCTTCTCTGTGCTTGCCAGCACAACAGTAGCTGAGCTGTTCTGGGATATGGCTTTTTCCTCCCACGTACATTTCTACAGCAGTATCTGAGCACATCAGGATTCCAGTTCTCTACTGTGTGCACCTTCGCTCCGCCCCCTACCATCTCCACCTCAATTCATTCATGTAACAGCAGCTGTGCTATTCTGGAATGCAACTATACTTCTCATCTCCTCTGACTCACAGCATCAACTGAGCTGTCTTGGCTTGCCTTTTTTTGGTTGTATTCTCCACCATCAGTAAATCAGGGTGCATTTTCTGCTACAGTTACACTAATGTAAGTGTGGGCTGCCTCTGAAAGGGTTGGTTGTACTGACTCCACTTGTTTGTTCCTTTCTCTTCCTTCTGTTAGGTGTAGAGACTCTGCCATTACAGAGTAAGCCAAGTGAATGAGCTCACTGGCTGGAAAACTTTTGGGTGGGCTGTTCAGTAGGTTCAGCTGTTGACCCATCTTGTCCTGCTGTTGCACAGTTAGTAGATCGAGCATAAGGAGAATTGATTTTGAGTGGGACTGCCTGCACATGCAGGAGTGTGCAGTTAAATGCAACTGGGTTTAATACAAAACTACTCCCGCTGAATCCCAGCAGCTGCGGGTGGTGTTCCTTTCCACACCGGGGCAGATGAGTAATATGGCTATGAGTTGATCCTGCTCAATGGAATTGTTTGACTCTGTAGAAAGGACTACTTGGAAAGATAGCTTGGGCCAGATAGAAGAGCCTTGTGAGCATTTGTGCATGCTTTCCATCCATATTCAGACGAAGATGTTGGAAAATGTCTGTTTGTTCTTCTTCAGATAGATGAAAAGATGTATATTCTGAACTTTTTTGTAGTAGACGTAAATGTTTATCAAAAGACTTCTCATTTAAAAATTATATCCAGGCTGTTGTTTGTATGAGGGTATCCTTGACCTTAAAGATCTGGACGCATTTTCCTGCGCAGGGTTTTTGATTGGTAGATCATATGTGCAGTTACTGACAAATACAGTTTAAAAATGACTAAATAGTCTCAAAAAGCTAGTGATGCAACCTCGATTAATTGTGCGTAAAAACCAACCAGCAAAGGCTTCCTTTTACCATTTGTTGTTTGGTTGTGGGTTTTTTAAAGGCACTTTATATAAATAGCTTCGCTTTCTTATCATGTAGTATCTAACTTTCATGTGGAAATTAATGGGCCAGGTCCTTGGTGGTGCTGAATACAACAGTGAAGGGAAGAGTACCTATAAACTGTCATCTTTTCTGAGTATGTAATATTCTGGTATAAATGACTGTTCGTATATCATTTTGGCTTCCAAACTGGAATTCACCAAACTGGTCTGTAATCAAGTAAGTCATGTGTTCTGCTAGCATTTTGTCTCCCTGCCATGTCCATGATGCATGACACAGTGTCTAACACAAAGCTGGATCTCCATTAACTGAGAATTACACTATATCTTAGGAAGCCTTAGCTTATGTTTCATGAATGCTTCTCACCTGATGAGGCAAGATAGAGCAAGAGCCGACTGTGTAGCTCAGTATGTGACTTGAAGATATAAACTGGCAGACATTGTTCTTTCTCCTTACTTTCTGTAGTGAAGAAAAACTTTTTTCTGCTTTGTTTTTCTCTTAGTGAAGAAAATCTTAAATCTATAGTACCAATCACTAAACTAAAAAGTAAAGCTCCTCATTGGACAAACAGGATACTTCATGAATACAAGGTGAGATAAATAATCAAACAGTAGAAAATCCTGTCTTAAACATTTTTTGACTGTTTGGTTGTCAGTTAATGAACAAAAATACTGGTATATAAAGCTAGAAATGTGTATGTTCTGAATTTTTGGGATAGGCTGTTGGAATACTGTTTTTCTTGTACAGTTACAGTTGATCTGTTTGTTAGAAGTAAATATAGTTGTCATCTGTTCATTTATCTTCAGTGTTAACTGTGTATCGGGGATACTGCCAGTTCAGGCATACATGTAAGAAAAATCTACTCTGACTTACATTTTCATATCTGCTTGTAGCGATAGATCCACAAAGTCCTTTTTGCCAGTGTAACTTATATGTTAGGGATCTGATAGTGCTGCTGATGCACGCATGTGCACACACACTCCTTTGACTAGAGCAGTTGATTGAGCAAAATTTTTAAATGTGGACTTGGGCTGTTTCTGTAAAAGACATCTAACTGAAGGGCTATGGATTCCAAATGGGGTCAGAGGCACCCAAAGGTTAAATTCATGAACTTCATTAAAAAATGTGGAAAAAGTGAGGCGTGTCAGAGAACTGTACTGGCTAACATGCATCACTAAAGGTAGCTGACAGGAAACACTGCAGAGGCACTCAGGGAATGTTTCCAGGCCTTGCCCCTCTTTTGAGATGAGGTTACTCAATCATAAACTTTCTCTTGGTGCCTACACCTTTTTTGTCAGAAACCAGCAGATCATTCTTGTTCTTTGTAATACAGATGAAGGAGGGGATAATGGTGGTCTTCATAAGACTATGGCATAGCAGAGGGCATAGCAGAGTAGTCTCTACTCTTTCTTGTATCAGCTAATATGTAAGAATGAGCATAGCTTTCTTGACTTCTGCTCTTAGGCTGTTATTTTGGGGTGTGGGGTATGGGGGAAGGGGAAAGGAATTGCAATCTTTTGTTTCAAAGATATTAATATATTTTACATTTTTAAAATGGCTGTGTAGAATTCAGATAAGCTGGAATGCAGGGTGTGGATCCAAAGAGCTTGGTCCCATCCACCACACCCACAGTCATGGCCCCATAACTGTTGAAGACTTGTGTTCTCTCTCTTGCCTGTACCTTCTCATCTCATGTGTGGCCTAGCCAAGTTTTTTGTTTGTTAGGGCACTTTACATCAGTCTATTCTGAGGCGAGAGCACTCTGGCAATCCTTTGTTGTGACTGTTTCACTCTACCGAAGAGGAAGAAACAGAAGCCTGTCTCATTCTGAATGAGGGCTCCACTGAAGAAAAGAAAACTGCACCTCTCTTTTGCTTAGAAAAGAAAAAAATCCATGGATTTTTTTCCATGGAGGGAGGTACTCGCTCATCTTACCATGCCTCACTGGATTGGACCCCTTAAAGGAGGAAGAATGGAGGAAGAATAAAGGAGGAAGAATTCCTCCCCTTAAAGGAGGAAAATTTTAAGGATTGTGATGCATTTCGTGTCAGATGGGTGCATAGCTGCTTATCCCTGAGTCCAACATACTTCTGAGAGGCAAAATTGTGGGGCCCTGCAGAGGTTAGGTGTCTGTGGCTCAGATTTTTGAGGCTCATACAGGTATCTGCTGTCTGCCTCAGTCTCTTTTGGCATTTGAGCCTTTCTGTGGCTCTAGGGTTTAATTTAGATGTAGGAAGATGGTTGCTGGGAAAGCACTTTGGGAATACTAGTTTAGTGGGAATTCCACTAAATAGTGTTTTTTCTTCAAATAACCACAACTATTTGGGAAGACTTGTTGATTGCCATTGTTCCTTTATTTCTAGAATCTCAGCACCAGTGAAGGTGTAAGTAAAGAGATGCACCACCTTCAGCGCATGTTCTTGCAGAATTGCTGGGAAATTCCTACTTACGGAGCAGCTTTTTTCACAGGACAGATATTCACCAAAGCAAGTTCAAGTAGCCATAAAGTCATCAAAGTGTATGTAGGAGTAAATGTAAAAGGGCTGCACCTCCTCAACATGGAAACAAAGGTCAGCTTAAGTGAACTGCCAATGATAACTGTTAAGCTTAATTCTGTCCTCTTGAATTCTTTGTGCTAGTAGTCATGTCACATCCGACTGTTTGGTTAAACTTGACTGTGAAGATTTCCAAGATTTTAAGATCTTTATGAGGCGCTACTAATAGCATTGTATTTTTCCACTTATGAGCTACAACTAGATTGTGGCACATACTGTTCTAAGTCAGAATCCTGTCTAAGTGAACTAAGGAAAGTTCACTTTGTAAGTATGGAGAATATTTTCTGAGTGAGTTTCCTACATTTCCTTGTAGGCTTTACTCCTCAGCCTAAAGTATGGTTGCTTTATGTGGCAGCTGGGAGATGGAGATACATGTTTTCAAATCCACAGTCTGGAAAACAAAATGAGCTTTATTGTGCATACCAAACAGGTAAGCATTGTCATTTTTCATCCTTTATGTTCAATTATTTTTTCCTAAACTAGATATATGCCTCTTCTCTCTTGAGATTGACCACCCTTGTACAGTATAAAAGAAGCCCAAGCCAAGCCCCCACAAAAATTATCTTAAAGCTTTCTTTTTTATATTTCAGAATGTTTGTTAGTTTTCCTAGCATGTGAAGCCTTTAGGGTTCAAAATACATAAAATACATCTGTAATCATTAGGGTAAACTTTTTTTTTTTAATTGAAACTGTCGTGTATGCCCAATCCCTCAGACTCTAAGGATAATTCCAAATATGATGAGAATCACAGAGTTAGAGCTGGTAACTTTGCTATCAAAACTAGTGGAGTTTGAGATTGGATAAAACTGCAGATCTGTGAAGGCAGTGTTGTAAAGCAACTTCACTGCAATTGCTACCAGCAACTTTTGGTAGTGGATGTCTGATGGAAAATGCTTGTTTTACCTCTACTCTGCATCAGTGGTAATATGCTATGGTAAAATGTATTGTGACAAGATTACAGCTTTGAGTATCTTGCATATGTTGACAGTAGTTGCTTTTGATTCATATATATTAAGGTGGTTATAGGGGGAGTGATTGAATATTTTGAAAAACACTTTCTGATATCTGAGAAAAATCTAGGTTTTATTTTCCTTATTTCTAAAATGATGCAACTTCTAACTTATTTTTATTTATGTGCATTTGTCATATACTTAAGTTAATTGTGTCATAGTTCTGAAATACTGATAGAATTTAATTATATACCTTTATATAGGCAGGTCTCGTCGTAAAACTTCTGATGAAATTAAATGGCCAGTTAATGCCAAGTGAAAGAAGTGAATGATGGAAATGAACAATACTTACAAACCAGCATCTTATGGCTAAGCAAAAACCAACTTATTTCTCATCATAACAGAAGACTCCCACGTACATGAATTTTACACAATAGAAAAGTCAATTTGTACAGTTTTTTAACTTTGTACAGAAGCTGCATGGTTTTTTTAAAAAAACTAGACAACATATCTATTATTTTTATAAATATTTTTGTGTTTCATATATAAGCTATTGTAGGGCTTGAGCTTAACCAATAAAGCTAATGAAATATAAATGGTTTACTGAGTTGGACGAGCATGAATCAAGTAAGGCTTTTGTTCCCAGAGGACTATGGGACTACCAGTGCCATTAAGCCAGCCTCAGTTAACCTATTTACCTTTCGTGTCATTCTGTGGAACATCAAGGAGGTTGTGTATGTTACAGTATTTTGTAGACACACTTTATTTTTAAGATACTGTTGATAAATATGCTTAAAAGACCAGTTAGACCTTTAAGCAACTACTTTTGATAAACTCTTGTTTTTTATTTGGTTTCTGACAAATGTTATAGCTGGCTTTATTTCTACTCTTAGCTTTCTCATACTTTGTATTCATATTTATGCTAAAATATTGCATGAGGATGTCAAAAGGGAAATCCTTTAAATCATTCAGAAGCCATATTAAATGTTTAGCATGCTTGTTTTTTAAAAAAAAAGGATTTTTTACTTCTGCTGTGCAATATAAAATGTGTATATGGAGGAGGGGGAGATACAGATTTACAAATTAATCTTACTCAGAGGACTTCAGAAAGTTTAATAAATCTTACCCTGGATTGCAACACATCTGCAGTAACGAAAACTCATATAAGAGGTACTAAGTTATTTCTGTTAAACTAATTTTCCTACTCATTACTTCAGTTTCTTAAGGCTACAAGCAGTGCAGGATGCAGGAATGAAAATTTATAATGGAAGAAACTCAGATTCATTTTGTAAGCATTATGCCTGCTCTTTGCAGAGTCAGGATTGGGTCTCAACAAGTTGGGTCCCAAGTGTAAGGTGGGACCCTATGCAGTCTGAAACATATCCTTGTACGTTAAAATAGTATCCATAACACAAATCTTTAAAATTTCTGGTTGTATTTCAGGGTTTTAAGTGCACTTGACTCTTTCTTCTGTGTAAACTGCATGCTAAACCAGTGTGCAATATTTTGTAAAAAAGTTTGGAAAAAAAAAAAAATAGCACTTGCCTCTAAGTTTTCAAATAAAAGTTAAAATGAATGTTAGGAACTGTGCTGTTGTGTAGTAACTTTACTCATACCTTACTACTAGTAAATGCAGTTTAAGAAATTAAAGTAGTAAGCAGTTAAAAAAAGTGAACAGGAGGCATTTTATAATCTTAGCAAGCTATACTTTTCTACTTAAACTTCACTGGCATAAATAACAGTAAATCTTCATGGATTGTTATATTTTATTTAAGGTAAATAATGCAACAGTCAGGTCCTTCATAGTGCATCCTTGCTATCACTTGGCACTGGTATCAGAAATATGCTTCTCTACATAGCACTTTGTTAGAAAACTAGAGGAAAAACGTTAAAATGTGTGTCAGTTGCATATTTAACAATAGTATTAATATGCCTTATTGCTGTATAGTTCTTTCTGCTAAATTCTTATTTATTACTACCTAATAAATTGTTTGCAACAAGTCATGTTTGTTGTTTTTATTATTGCAGCCAGCATGAAAGTGCCCTCGAATGTCTTGCCAAGCAGGTGTTATTTCCAAAGACCAGTATTTTGTAACAGACTCATCTTTGCAAGGTATGAAGGAAGATCATCAGGATCATAGGGAGGGTCCCATGGTGACTACAAATTAAGGTAGTGCACCTTGGAAACCGCTCAGGAGTTCATCAAGAGAACTGGAAACAGTTAGTCATGGCAAACCAGAAGTTTGCAGGCATTGCGTGTCAGTGGAGTCATTAAGTAGTAAAAGCTCAGTTACGCAGTCCTAGCAGGCTTCTGGCACCTGGGGACGTAGGAGTTTCCACTGTGTTGCTGTGACAAGGAAGGCGAGTACAATCTTTTCATCTAAAAGTGGGGAAATCTAAACTGGGAACAGAGAGAAATCCAACACTGTAGAGACAGACCACCAGTAACAATCCTCCTATCTGTAACAAACAAACAAAAAAAGAAAACAAGCTGCAAGAATGGCACGTCTGAAAATCATGCCTTTGTAAGCAAGAGATACTCGGCTCAACTCCTATAGCTTATCTAACGAGCACTTTTTTAAAACATGAGTAACTGTATAGCAGATGAAGCAAAGATGTGAGAGTAGAATACCCCAGCCAGGCACAGTAAGGCAAAAGAGTAACTGAAAACTTAAAACTGTGAAAAATGGGCACAGTTTTATCCAGCAGAATAATTAATCTTCAGGCGAGCGTGCTGACCCGAGGATTGTTCCACTCTCAGTGCAGGCCTCGCTGCGCGCGAGGAGTGGACCCATCTAGTCTTGGGTGCCTTTTGCCGCGGTGAAGCGAACCCGCGAGTGGAGGTTGACAACAGGCCCATTCCCGGCCCCACGCGTACGCACCGTCTCACGGCCCTTGACACCGCGCGCGGGCGGGCGGGAGAACGAGCGGCGGCCCCGCCCCTCTCAGCGCCCCGCTCCCCGCGCCACCCCGCCCTCCCGTGGCGCGCGTGCGCAGCCGCTGGGCGGTGCCGGGGGCGGAGGCGCCGTTGGTTGCCGCGCAACCGGCGGACGCCCTGAGGGGAGCGGCGGCGGCGCTGGGGAGGCCGCGCCGTGTCGCCAGGGCCAGGGCTCGGTGTGGCGGCGGCTGAGGTGGGTGCCGGGATGGGGTGCCAGCCTCCTTTTCCCCCGGTTGGAGCTGCTTGAGTTCAGGGGCTGGTTCTGCCCGCGGCACGGGGAAGGCAGCGGTTTGTCTGAGAGGAAGGCCTTGGTCCTGAGGCAAACCCCTTACGCAGGCTAGATGTCCTCCTGCTGCTGCTTTGGTGACAGGAAAAAGTTCTTCAAGAAAGGTAGGGATTTCCCTACCATTGCTAGCTCACAGCTAGATATGCTTCAGAAAATAGGCTGTTACTGAAAATTGCAGGTACAGCCTCAACAGAAACAATGTACATGGTTTGCAAAGGTTCCGCTTGACCTCAAAGCTTTTTTATTACTATGGGGTAAGGATATTGGAATAATTTTGTACAACTTTGCCCCATCAGCAGAATGACTTGTATTAAAGGAACTAGGAAAAAATGTAGATCTATTTGAGGGACTCATGTTTGAAGACTTACAACGTAAGATGGTATAAATCTGCCTGTAAGGGGAGAGAAAAAGACCAACTAATACCTTTGGTTTGTCAACTGGCACGCAAGTGAAGTTGGAAAAATACTGGTTTATGATGATACATCACTAGTGCAAGAGAACAAAAGTTTAATGTAGTAAATTAAAGTTTAAAGCAGGAAGAACGTGCAAACAGAGCTCTGGAGAACTGTGGAACGTCCGTTAAGCTGAGGAGTGTCTGTTGTCTGAGGCAGGTTGGGCTATTCTATGAAAAGTCAAGCAACAAATCACACATTTGTGATGCATGTTTTGTGATCTGTGTAGTCTATTGTCTGGAAAAACAAGCAAGCACTGCAGTAAAGTAATTCCTTTTTGGGGGTAAACAGAGAACTGGGAAAATTCACAAATGTGGAAGAAGTCTAGATTTTTATCGAGATCTCTTACAATTGCTAGCTCAGTCTACTAATGTTAAAACATATTATTCCATATAGATTTCACACTTACAGTTTGATTTCTTAAAAAATACTGATAAGAATCAATTAGCAACCCATAAAAAGGAACAATGTCTATGGAGAAGGAAGAAGATTAAATTCCAAGTGGTCTAAATACAAAAGGACTAAACAAAAGCTTTCATGAGATTCCAGTTAATGATGCCAGGAAAGACTAATTACATTCATCAGAGAATTGTAAAGTAGCTGACCTAACTATGAAAAGTTTGAGTGGTATTTCACATGAAGTTCCTAAAGCAGCTGGCAATGAGGAAAGCCGTAAAATAACAGAAAATAGATCAAGAAGTGATTTACCTGAAAAAAGGTATGAATGTGAATTCTCAGCTGAGATAAATGCTGCCACAATGCCTCAAGGTGTCTCTGAAACAGGCGTGAGAAAACACACCTTACATCAGCTGAAAAGGATACTGGAGAACTAAACCAAATCCTTTCAGAAGCTGTCAATGGAGATGCCAGACCAGACATACTACCATCAGCAATGGATCCTGAAAGTGATGAAAATGGATCAACATATATGTTGCCTGAAGAAAAAGATGAGCATTTCACACTCAGACTAAATGATAAAGGACTAGGAAACATGCCTCTGCTTGCTTTTGAAACCTAAAATTTAAAATATTTGCTCTTACACAACAATTAAATAAAAGCATTGCATTCAAATATAGTTAATATAACTAATCTGGAAATCCTGTTACTTGAGTGAAATAGACTGACATTGTTGCCACCAGAAATATCCTTACTTCATAAACTGACAGTACTGAATGTCAGTCACAACCAGTTATGTCTGACAAAGCCTGTAAATATTAAAGAACTCTTTCTCAATCACAACAGTATTGATTAATTTCCTTTTGCATTGAAAAAACTTGAAACTAGAGCTTGCAGAGAACAAGCTAAAAACTTTGCCAGATACCATAGCTGACATGAAAAATTTGAAGGTACTCAACATTGACTCCAATCAAATCTCAATATTCCCAAGGGTTCTCTACTACCTTCCTAATCTAGTAATCTCTGCTACCTTCCTAATCTCAGCATATGTGAGAACTCTGATTCAGAGTTTACCAAAGGATATTAAAGAGTTCAAGAAACAACAACAATTTTCAATTTGTAACAATAAGCTTCTATTTTTGCCTGTGCAGCTGGCAATCTGGAAGTGATCAGAGACCTAAACGTATCAAACAATGAGTTTGCATCTTTTTCTTCTGAAATATGTCATCTTTCTTCACAGGAGACATTGACAGTGTGTCAAATGAATGGGTTGAAGGTAAGAGAACATTTCCTTTAGGTAAGAAAAGCTTGTGTTGCACAGATTGTTGTGCTGCAAAATTATTAATAGACTTCCTCCTAACAGGTGTAATATACCTAGAGTAAACAAAGAGCAGAAAAATAGTTTCTAAAGGCAAATACATGTATGTATTTACCTATTTTTAATATCAGAACTGGACAAAAATCTATTAGGATGCACTTTTAATTAGAAATACTAGACATGAACCTCACTTTATATAGTGTTACTGAGGTATATCTTGAGGTGGTATTTTGATAATCAGATTGATCTGAAATAGATCATCTGTTTTTTTATTTTTCTGGTACTATTAGGAATGTAGGTATTTTCCATCCCAATGGATATCAAGAGACAAAATGACTAGCTGGAATTTGGTAGATAAGCCTGCCTCCAAGATTCCTCTCTGTGAAATGAACAAATCCTTCCAACTCGTGTAATACTTCTTAAAATTAGTTGGTCATTAAACTTTCACTGATTCAAACAAGAAAAGCTATGTTCAATCCCTGATTTCTTAAAGCAGAGAAAATTGCTTTACATTTCTAAAATCCAAAGTTTAATTTCTCCTTTTTTTTTTTAATACTAAGGAACAGGGCAAAACAATCTCCTGATGAGTTAGGCATTTAAATCTCTCTTTTCATGAGAATTTGCAAAATCAGTATTTCATACTTGATTTCAGAAAAGGCTCATGTTTCTTTACATTATTTCAAATGTGGTTATGATCTTTTCCAAGGGCTGGCTTTCTTCAGACCCAGGAGCAAAAAGTATGTGATCTTAACGTCCATTTCTCAGAGAGCTGGAGCTTTAGTTTCCACAATAATTGGAGAACAGTTGAAGTTCCAAGAAGGAAAATAAAAATTAGAAAAGACCAAAGTAAGAACAGAATCAAAAAGAAGAAAAATACACATTTCATTTCCTTGTGGCGGAGGAAAGCAGAAAATAAAATTAGGGTGTTCTGAGAGGGTAAAATTTTTCATTAATTAACAACGACCAAAAGAAATTCTCCTAAAGCTCCAGCTGTGGAGGTATTATTCTACTGCATGTTTTTTATTGCTTTTCTATTATCATGTCTAAAAAGCTTCCCTGCAAATTTCTGTGCTCAGCATCCTTATTTTTATTGGAAAATACCAAGTTAGCTTCCACTAGAATTGAAGGTCAGAAGCTTTCATTGTTGGAAGTAAATTATGGAATGTTATTTTTCCCACAGGAAAGTTTTTGCAGAAGAGAAGGAGTTGTATCTAAATAAATGGTTTTATTTATTTATCAGTTAACTAAAATTCCAGAGGAGCTATCTAAACTGGTTTGCCTCAGGCAACTGGACATATCTCACAATGCAGACAGCATAGGGGAACTGGAGCATGTGCTCTGTTTAACTGCAAATAATAATTATATCGGCCAGCTCCCCAAATCTATTACACCACTAACAAATCTACAGCAACTTGACCTGAGTAGTATGTATCAGGCATTTGATCCATTAGTGAAGTGTAAGCATTGAACTATGCCCCCAAAGAGTATAAATACATCACAAGATAAGAGGGTGATGAAGCAAACAACTGAGAAGATGACAGCTTTCTAGGTTTTAATGTGTACTGCTGTGATCTGCCATGGCTTCTAACCAAGCATCCTCTCTTAAATTTAATATTTGGAATACAGCTGTTGTAGGGGCCCCATCTGTGAAATCTTTTTAAGTGGCATGATTTTTGCAAGTGTGATCATCAGACAAATAAAGGCCTGACACGCAGAAAGCATCGATCACCACAGCACGTGCTGGGCAGGGTCCTGTCGTTTACAAGACTGACCATTTTCTGCTGCGCTGAACGTCTGTCTGCGTGCTCAGTTGTCCGAGTCCATTGCTGGTATAATACAGCCCATTGTCCAGGGGAGTTATCCGGTGTGGATTACCACAGGTGGGTTGTCCTGTGTGGATTCTCTGGTGCGGGTTATCCAGGATGGGTTAGCTTGCATGGGTTGTCATGGGTGGGTCATCCCACATGGGTTTTCTGACATGGGTTATCCCGGGTGGGTCATTCTGGCGTAGGTTCTCCCAGGTGGGTTACCCTGTGTGGCTTATCCCAGGAGGGTTATCCAGTGTGAATTGTGCAGGGTGGGTTGTCTGGTGTGGAGCAGTTACCCGGTGTGGCTCATCCCAGGTGGATTACCTGGTGTGGGTTATGCAGCATGGGTTATTGTGAGAGACTGAAAGAATTAATGTCTCAAATATTGTGGCAAGGCGAGGCGTAGTTTGCATGGCGGCGGCAAGAGACATGGAGAGTGTGTCGGAGGACGCACGGTGCCGGGTTCTGATGGACCTTACATAACGACTTACCAAATATGGCCAGAGGTCACACAGGGTTTCTCTGAGGAAGGGGCTTGCGACCACCCTCTCCTCCCCAGCATCTGCGCAGAAGATTGAGAACTTTCTAGAACAAGAACCATATAAATCCTCAAGGGGGTGTAACCAGAGGCGGGACTAGAGTATAAAAGACATGCCCCCAGGAAACCAGGTGCATGCCCATCACCAGACGATTGTGGCACCTGTCATCGTCATCGTGGGATCCAAGAGTTGTGATATCTCTCTTTACCTCTCTCTCTCCCCCCCCCCTTCCTTTCCTTCTTATAAAAGTTCCAATAAGATCCCACTGTTGCCAACCTCATTATGCTTTCCCAGTTTTCCAAGTTGACGCGTTCCATGTTCAAGTTGTTCCCACTACAAATAAAGTGCCTAATTGACCATTTGGTGTAGTTTCACCTTAATTTAGTCCGAAGGAATTTGCGAATCTGAGTCACTCCCAAGTGGGGTGGAGAGGGACCTGGTAGGCAAATGCTGACTCTGCCATGTGGCTACCCCTACCATCCTCATAACCCTTAGACATAAACCATTGACCAAGTCTGAGACTACGACTGGATCCAGCCTCACCGGTACTCCTCTCTGAGAAGGAGTTTAGAAAGCAAGGGGGTCACAGAATCACAGAATCGTATAGGTTGGAAAAGACCTCTAAGATTATTGAGTCCAACCGTAAACCTACACTACCAAAACCACCACTAAACCATGTCCCTAAGCACCTCATCCAAATGTCTTTTAAATACTTCCAGGGATGGCAACTCAACCACTTCCCTGGGCAGCCTGTTCCAATGCTTGATAACCCTTTCCGTGAAGAAAAGTTTCCTAATATCCAGTCTAAACCTCCCCTGGTGCAACTTGAGGCCATTTCTCTCATCCTATCACTTGTTACCTGGGAGAAGAGACCGACCCCCACCTCTCTACAACCTCCTTTCAGGTAGTTGTAGAGAGCGATAAGGTCTCCCCTCAGCCTCCTTTTCTCCAGGCTAAACAACCCCAGCTCCCTCAGCTGCTCCTCATCAGACTTGTGCTCCAGACCCTTCACCAGCTTCCTTGCCCTTCTCTGGACACGCTCTAGCACCTCAATGTCCCTCTTGTAGTGAAGGGCCCAAAACTGAACACAGTATTCGAGGTGCGGCCTCACCAGTGCCGAGTACAGGGGCACGATCACTTCCCTAGTCCTGCTGGCCACACTATTTTTGATACAAGCCAGGATGCCATTGGCTTTCTTGGCCACCTGGGCACACTGCTGGCTCATATTCAGGCAGCTTTCAACCAACACCCCCAGGTCCTTTTCCACCAGGCAGCTTTCCAGCTACTCTTTCCCAAGCCTGTAGCATTGCATGGGGTTGCTGTGGCCCAAGTGCAGAACCTTGCACTTGGCCTTGTTAAACCTCATACAATTGACCTCGGCCCATCGATCCAGCCTGTCCAGGTCCCTCTGCAGAGCCTTCCTACCCTCAAGCAGATCAACACTCCCGCACAACTTGGTGTCATCTGCAAACTGACTGAGGGTGCACTCGATCCCTTCATCCAGATCATTGATAAAGATATTAAACAGAACTGGCCCCAACACAGAGCCCTGGGGAACACCGCTTGTGACCGGCCGCCAACTGGAGTTAACTCCATTCACCACCACTCTTTGGGCCCGGCCGTCCAGCCAGTTCTTTACCCAGCGAAGAGTATGCCTGTCCAAGCCATGAGCAGCCAGTTTCTCCAGGAGAATGCTGTGGGAAACTGTGTCAAAGGCTTTACTGAAGTCCAGGTAGACAACATCCACAGCCTCTCCCTCATCCACTAGGCGGGTCACCTTGTCGTAGAAGGAGATCAGGTTAGTCGAGCAGGACCTGCCTTTCCTGAACCCATGCTGGCTGGGCTTGATCCCTTGGTTATCCTCTACATGCTGTGTGATAGCACTCAGGATGATCTGCTCCATCAGCTTCCCCGGCACCGAGGTCAGGCTGACAGGCCTGTAGTTCCCTGGGTCCTCCTTCTGGCCCTTCTTGAAGATGGGCGTCACATTTCCTAATCTCCAGTCACCTGGGACCTCCCCAGTTAGCCAGGACTGCTGGTAAATGATGGAAAGGGGCTTGGTGAGCACATCTGCCAGTTCCTTCAGTACTCTTGGGTGGATGTCATCAGGCCCCATAGACTTGTGAGTGTCTAAGTGGTGCAGCAGGTCACTAACCATTTCCCCCTGGATTATGGGGGCTCCATTCTGGTTCCCGTCCCTATCTTCCAACTCCAGGGGCTGGGTACCCAGAGAACAATTGGCCCTGCTATTAAAGACTGAGGCAAAGAAGGCATTAAGTACCTCAGCCTTTTCCTCATCCTTGGTCACTGTGTTCCCTCCCCCATCTACTAGGGGCTGGAGATTCTCCTTAGCTCTCCTTTTGCTGCTAATGTATTTGAATAAGTGGTTTTTGTTGTCTTTAACAGCAGCAGCCAGATTGAGCTCTAGCTCAGCTTTGGCCCTTCTAACTTTCTCCCTGCACAGCCTTGCTACACCTTTGTAGTCCTCCTGAGTTGCCTGCCCCTTCTTCCAGAGGTCATAGACTCTCCTCTTTTTCCTGAGTTCTAGCCAGAGCTCTCTATTCAGCCAAGCCGGTCTTCTTCCCCACCGGCTCATCTTTCGGCACGTGGGGACAGCCCGCTCTTGTGCCTTTAGGACTTCCTCCTTAAAGAATGTCCAGCCTTCCTGGACTCCTTTGCCCTTTAGGGCTGCCTCCCAGGGGACTCTCTCGACCAGTCTCCTAAACAGGCCAAAGTCCGCCCTCCGGAAGTCTAAGGTGGCAGTTCTGCTGACCCCCCTCCTCGCTTCTCCACGTATCAAAAACTCTATCATTTCGTGATCACTCTGCCCAAGACGGCCTCCAACCATCACATGGCTCACAAGTCCTTCTCTGTTCATGAACAAGAAGTCCAGCGGGGTACCTGCCCTAGTTGGCTCCTTTCTGAACCTTGTGACTCAATGGGAAGGCCACCTCTTTTCCCTTAGCCACACGCCACACTCATGCCCCTCACATGACATATTCGGTATCACTATTTTCCTTCTCCCTCCCCCATGGTGGGACATGACAGTTATCCCAGGTGAGTTAGCTGGCATGGATTACCTGGTGTGGATTATCCTGGGTGGATTACCTGATGTGGGTTATCCCATGTGGGCCCCCTGGTGCAGGTCATCCCCACGCATGATCCCCCATGTTTCTCCACACACGCGTTTCACACCCATGCACCCCAATGCAAGTTCACACCCTCAGTTTCTCCCCATGAGTGTTTACTGCACACAGATCATACCCACACGCGTTCCTGCCACGGGAGTTCATACCCATGTCCATTTACCCCCAGGCAAGTTCACACCCGTGCGTGTTTAGCCCATGTGAGTACATTCCCACACTCCCTTTGTCCACACGAGTTTATCCCATGTGACTTCTATTCCCATGCATGTTTTGTCCACGTGTGTTTTCACCCCACGCGTGTTTATCGCCCAGCGTGCTGCCCTAGGGCTGTGGCACCAGGAAGCTGCTGCAGCCCCACGGGGCTAAGCTTCCTCCTTCAGAGGAAGGAGGCAAAGGCCACCGAGCCGGTCAGCGACGGGACCGCGCCAGACGCTGAGCAATGCCGGCAGCAGCGCTCGGCCCAGTCAAGGCCAGACCGAGGAGCCTCGAGAGCAGGAGCTCTGGTGAGGCCTCGGGCGTAGCCCCTCCGGCGGGCAGCCCCTCGGGAGCGGGAAAGGCCGCGGGGGAAACAGCTGCTGGGGGAGGCGGAGAGGGGCCCGCTCCCCCCTCAGAGGCGGCGCTGGGCGGCTGGGCTCGGGGCTGCGGCCCGGAGCGCTGCTGCTGCCGCCCGCCGGCTGCACCAGCGCCGCCCCACAACCGCCGCCACCGCCCCCGCCCCCGCCGGTACGCGCAAGGCCCCGCCGGCCGCCAATCACCGACCACGGCGCACGGCCCACGGCCCCGCCCCCCGCCCCCGCCCGCCCAATGGCGCCCCTCGCAGCCCGGCAGACGCCGTCACCCCGTGGCGCACGGCCGCCGGTTGGCTCAGGCGCCAGGAATCGTCACATGGGCAGAGATCAGCCCAGCGCGGAGGGGCGTGGCGGCCGCTGGCCCCGCCCCGCGACGCGGGGAGGGGGCTGGCGCGTCGGTGCCCGCGGGCCGGCGGGTGGCGGCGGGCGCTGAGGAGATGCTGAGCCTGATGGAGGTCGGCGGGTCCCTGCTGGAGCGGGTGGCCGTCGGCAACCCTCTCTCCCTGGTGCTGGCCGCCTCCGCCTTCGCGCTGAGCCTCGGCTACCTGTTCCAGCTGGGTTACCGGCGCCACGTCGGGTCCGACCAGAGGGTAGGCGCTGGGGGACGCGCGGAGGCTCAGGCCGCCCGCGGCGGGGTCAGAGAGAGGCGATGGGCCGGGGCGGGAGACCCGGAGGCCTCCGCCGCCCGCCCACGGGCGGGGTGGTCACCGCCGGGCGACCGCAGGGGAGAGCCGGGCGGCCTCCCTTCAAGGGTGCGGAGGGACGGGGGAGCAGTGGTGCGCTCACCTCTGGACAGCCCTTCTTGGGGAGCGCAAAGCAAGGGGCGGTAAAACCCGAGGCTGCGGCAGCAGGCTCTGGCGAGCGAGGAGCGTTCCCAGCAGCTCCCCAGGGGACGGTTTCTGACAGGAATGCTGCACTGGCTTGTCCCTTCGTCCAGCTGGGTGGTACCGCATGAAGCAGAGGTGCTTAGGTGTTGTAGAGGCGAAGGCCGTGCCCGGTACTGTTTCATCAGTGGAGCTTAAAAGAAGGCTCCCACGTATATATGAAACTCGTTGCTAAACTGCGATTGATGTTTTTGGGAGGCTGTTTAACAAATAGTCAACACCGTTTTGTTTCTGGCTTCCTTCCTTCCAATTGCAGTATCTTTGTGCTTTGCTTTCAGAGCAGGTTAGCAAGAATCTTAATCATCTTCATTATATTTTAATCTCTGCTGCTTTTGATTGTGGCTCACTATTACTCTATTTAAAAAAATAATCAGTTGTCCAAAGTTGGCCTTCTCACAAAAAAGTTTAAACAAAACATGTCTAAAGGCTCCTCTGTGTTAGTTTTATGTAAATGGACATGATTTTATTACTCTCTGAAGAAAATTAAATATTTATTTCTCATTCTTCCTCAGAAATACCCACCTTATATTTCATCAAGCATCCCTTTCCTTGGACATGCAATTGCATTTGGAAAAAGTCCCATTGAATTTTTGGAAAATGCTTATGACAAGGTATGTTTTCTCACATGACTGGCTGGGCATATTCTAAAATATTTTTGTGTATCTATTAAGTTCTCTATCTGGAGCCTGTTTGAAAGCAGTTCATTCTCATTTACCATGTCGAATATGGAATGGAGTGTGCCGGATAGGCTCTGGTTTCTTCAGATCTCTTTATGTACATTGTTGTTAGAGAAATAGTGTTTTCTGAGGTATCTCTTGATGATTCAGATTTAAAAAAATACGTCTGTGCATTTGGGTAATGCTCATAGCTGAATCACAAGTTAATTAAAAAGCCATTTTCATGACATTATTTCTTGCCTTAACTGGGAGCTTTTAATGTCACTCTTTACTAATCTGTGACCAGGCTGGAATGTAGCTGACCACCTCTGTAGGCAATTTGTTGAATTGTAAGGCCCTCTCCAATGTTAAAAGGGCAAGAAGAAATGGTCTAAGGCAATAGAGCCTTAATTCCAATGAAATAAGATTTACTGATCTGTTTCACATTGTCTAAAACATAAGCTTAAATCTTAGCTTGGTTAGCGTGGAGAAAGCCAAATTTAGTATGTGCAGATCTGCTGGAGATGAGCTTTAAACTTTAAAATCTTATTTGCTCTTAATTACCTATGCATAACTCCAAATCCAGAATTTTTTGAGGCAGTGTTTGTAGATTGCTGGAGATTGTATGTGCTGTAATCTCCCTGCTAGTTTTTGTAGTGTAATTGGTCTTTTATTTACATTTTTTTAAACTAAATGCTTTTAAAATGTGCAGCGTCATGTGTGTTCGTTATAACATTAGATATCACTAGTAAGTGTATTGAGAACAGAATTTAAATGTGGTTTAAAATATTTATATCTTTATTAAGTCTCTAGACACTTCGGAGGGTAAGAGTCTAAGAGATTTATGGAAGCCTGTACATAAAGAGATATGGATTTAATGATTTGTGGTGTTCTTGTTTAAAGTAAACTGGTATTTTTTTCTCTCCTAGTATGGACCTGTATTCAGTTTCACTATGGTTGGCAAGACATTCACATACTTACTGGGTAGTGATGCTGCTGCTCTACTCTTCAATAGTAAAAATGAAGATCTGAATGCAGAGGATGTATACTCTCGGTTAACTACACCAGTTTTTGGCAAGGGAGTTGCTTATGATGTCCCTAATATGGTATGTATTTTAAATATGAGTAGAAAAGTAGCATAATTTAAATTCTGAGTAGGCAGCCCTGAGCTCTTGGCTCTGTATGATGGGGTTGTGTGTTCATACGCAAGTCTGGCAGCAAGGCATAATGCAGTTGGTAAATTGTCTCAGTTGGATAATCAAGGCTGAACATGTTTAGGTTGCTTTATTTACGACCTGGCCATTCATCAGTCTGGATGCTATTTTTTGTTCTAGAAACCATCTAATCCCACCATAGAGGAAAAAGTAATAAGTGAGTCTGTCTTTCTTTCCCTGGCAGCATGCCACTGACTACAGTTTACTTTTCCCTTACAAGCAACGTTAGATCTTCCTTCTGAGAGAGCTTTAAGAGTGATAATTTTTCATTTATGCCATGCTAAATCTAGATACAGGGGTGTTAATTTGACAGTTTGCACCACAAGCTTTGTCTTGCTCTGACAAAAATCAGTCTTTATATGTTTGCAGAATACAGTTCGCACAGGTCCGGAAGCACAGTGGCTGTGTCATGTGGCATTGTTTCCAAGCTAAGCGTTGGCTGCTTTCTTGTTTGTGTGTGTTGTCTGTCATGACAGACTCTTAAACTGCAGAAGCCAACTTTTCCATGGACAGACGTGCTCCACTGGGACTCTCTATTCAGCATATGTTGACATTGACGGCCTGTTGTACGAGAGAATAGTCTGGTGGCAGAAACAGCATTGTGATGTACCTAATTTTCAAACTTTCAGTTTTGGCTTAATTTTGTTCATATAGATGCCAATCATTTGACCAGTAATAGTTTCTGTGGCCATCAAGACTTTTCCTCCTTAGCATGCCTGTTCATTCTTCCCTGCTGAAGGTGCTTGCAGTGACTGTTGCCCTCTTAATTATGTGGCTTAGGAGCAGTAATCACTAGTCTCTTTTCCTCCACAGCAGCATTTTGCAGTGATCCACAAAGTATGTACGTCGTTCTTACCCCATTCTTTTGGAAATCTCATATACAACTGACTGCCAAAAACTTGCCACTTTGTAAATAAGTAAGGGAGAACTTGGTTGTCTCTTGCTTTGTCAGGAAGTGTTGAATTGTGGATAGACAGTGTCACAAAGTTTGGGGGGAGGATTGTTTCTTTGTGTGGGTGGTGGGTTTTTTTGCACTTGACAGATTTGCGTCACTCCTCCCATCCCTTTGTGAAAGAAACCAGCAGGACTGCAGCCTGGATACCAAGTAGGAGATCATTTCTTGTGTCCTAGGAGACCTCTTCCATAAGTGGGGCCATGCTAACAGACTTGTTTCTACCAGTTCCGACAGTCGGAGGTCTTCCTCAAAAAGTCAAGGATGGAGTCAGGGATCCCTTTTGGAGCTGTTAGAGTGTAGAGGGTGCATGATTCTCTGCAATACATCTTTCATGTTCTTCTCTGGTATATACTAGTTTCAGAAAAGTGCCTATCAATCAGACATGGACTGCTCAGTTGGCCAGATTTTCACTGTGTTGTGTTTGTTCTTTGGATTTTGACTGTCATGGGATGTCTGCTTGAAAATGAAAGGTGCTGGTTTGTCTCTTAATTCTGGGAAAGTTCATCCACTTGTTGTTACAGCTGTTTTGACTTCTGCTTTCACACTCTACAGTTCATGGATGGATTTGAGTGTCTGTCTTCATTCAAGAGCTAGTTCTCCGATGGGACCTAATCTCATCCTTCAGGAGTTTTATAGAACTTTCTATAAGCTCCTTGGAAATGGGCATTTTTTACAACTATGTTCTTCAGGCGTATGGGGATGATTAAGGCCTACCTCATTGGTCCACCATATACTGCTTTTTTTCTGAAATAAGGTCTTTTTCTAGAATTACCCTAGTTTTTTCCCTAGAGTGTGTTTGAGTTCTGCTTTAGTCAAGAGGTTAATCTTTTCATATTACTCAGTAAGCCTTGAGTGCCTGTGGATGTCTGCTTCATTCATACCTTTCATACTAGAAGGACTTCTTCCTTTTTATCTCTGCAGATTCAGGTTCCTCAGAAAATCACCTGGGTTACTTTTTTCCACAGCTAGGAGATGCAGGGACTCTGCTATTGACATACACTGATTATCTCTAGTTGTGTGTTTCCCTATATGAAGCTAGTGAGGTAGCATGTCTGGTTGTGGCCAGAATGCATTCTGCTAGAGGTGAGCTGTTTTTTTGCATAGTGCTACCACCATGATGTCATTTCAGATGTAGAATCATAGAATAGTTTAGGGTGGTAGGGACCTTTAAAAGTCATCTAGTCCAACCCCCCCTGCAATGAGCAGGGACATCTTCAACTAGATCAGGTCGCTCAGAGTCCTGTCCAACCTGACCTTGAATGTTTCCAGGGATGGGGCATCTACCATCTCTCTGGGCAACCTGTGCCAGTGTTTCACCACCCTCATTGTAAAAAATTTCTTCCTTCTATCTAGTCTAAATCTACTATCTTTTAGTTTAAAATCATTACCCCTTGTCCTATCGCAACAGGACCTGCTAAAAAGTCTGTCCCCATCTTTCTTTTAAGCTCCCTTTAAGTACTGAAAGGCCACAATAAGGTGTCCCTGGAGCCTTCTCTTCTCCAGGCTGAACAACCCCAACTCTCTCAGCCTTTCTTCATAGGAGAGGTGTTCCATCCCTCGGATCATTTTTGTGGCTCTCCTCTGGACCCGCTCCAACAGGTCCATGTCTTTCCTGTGCTGAGGACTCCAGAGCTGGATGCAGGACTCCAGGTGGGGTCTCACCAGAGCAGAGTAGAGGGGCAGAATTACTTCCCTCGACCTGCTGGCCATGCTTCTTTTGATGCAGCCCAGGATACAGTTGGCTTTCTGGGCTGTGAGCACACATTGTTGGCTCATGTCCAGCTTTTACCCCCAAGTCCTTCTCCACAGGGCTACTCTCAATCCCTTCATCCCCCAGCCTGTATTGATACCAAGGATTGCCCCAACCCAGGTGCAGAACCTTGTACTTGGCCTTGTTGAACATCTTGAGGTTCACGCGGGCCCACTTCTTGAGCTTGTCCAGGTCCTTCTGGATGGTATCCCGCCCCTCAGGCATGTCAACCACACCACTCAGCTTGGTGTCATCTGCAAACTTGCTGAGGATGCACTTGATCCCACTGTCTATGTCATCGATGAAGATAGACAGAACTGGTCCCAGTATGGATCCCTGAGGGATACCACTTGTCACTGATCTCCATCTGGACATTGAGCCGTTGTCCACTATGCTCTGGATGCGACCATCCAACCAATTACTTACCCACTGAACAGTCCACCCATCAAATCCATATCTCTCCAATTTAGAGAGAAGGTTGTTGTGGGGGACTGTGGCAAAGGCCTTACAGAAGTCCAGGTAGATGACATCCGTAGCATCTACTGGGAAGGCATTTAGAGAGCCGTTCAAACTTTCATTGACATTCTACCACTGATGGATCATCCAGAACTTTCTTTTGAGACCCCCTTCTCTCTGCTCAAGCTGCTAAGTCTCTATCTCTTTAGTCTGATGGTGACTTTCAGTCATGTGTTTAGAAGAGCCACCCCTTACTCTTCAAAAGGAAGGAGTTACTTATTTACCAGTAATTCTGGTAATTGTTTGTTAATATGCATAGTCTATATATCAACTCATATTCACTCTCTGTCTCCTCCCTCCAAGCCTCTTGCAGATACCTTTGCATTGAGAGGAGCTGAAATGGCAGAGGATGTGTTCACTCCTGTGTGCCATTCCTGTCTCCATCAAGCTGGAGATGGAGATGGGGTAGCGTGTTGCAAGGGAAAACGTGCTTGTGTCTCTGCTCTGTGGCACGTATACCCTCTGATAGACTGCTGGAGTCCCCACTGCATTCTGGAACAGAAGTTTCTAGGAAGTAACCTTTCTTCTTATGCCTTTTGTTTTGTGAATAACTTTATAGTGTGTGCAGAGCCCTTGGTGGGAAGACAATTTTTGGTTTGTTGCTCATGGTATAGTGCAGACCTATAGGGCAGATGCCCTAATTCATAATTAGGGCTTAAAATTAATTGAATAATTTTCTGAGTAGATGTCCTGTCAATCCATTTAATGGTTCCCATCTAATAATGGGCTTTTTACCAGTAGGTTTGTTAGCTATGAGTCTATACAAAGAAAAAGAGGAAGAGGTGAGAAGGACGTGAAGCTCACCATTTTCCTAGGAAGCAGTTTGGTTTCTGCCTCTGTATGTGACTTCCTGGGCAGTGAGATCAGCAGACTGAAATATGGAATGTGCTTTAGATACATAACCACAAATGTAATCAGACCTGTCCTTGCAAAGTCTGGATTCAATCTTGAATGCTTCTTGTATCTTCAGCGATAAAGTTTAACAAAGATACTAAAATTATTTTTTGTTTTGGTACTGCAAAAGAGAGAACTGTAGCTCCCTTGAGCTAGTGTTTTACTTGGATGTTACTGAACTTTTGCTTGAAAAACAAGGTGAAAAACGGAATATATCTACTATTTAAATTTGAGTATCTGTTGTACCCTGCAGTCCTAATCATGATCTCTTTTTACTTCTGTATGTTCTTATAGTACAAATGATAATAAGTTGTTAATATGATGATCCTTGTACTGATTGCTTTTTCTGTCTTCGTTCCTCTAGGTATTTTTGGAACAGAAGAAGATGCTCAAAACTGGGCTAAATATTGCCCAGTTTAAACAGCATGTATCTGTGATTGAAGAAGAAACAAAGGAGTATTTCAAAGCATGGGGAGAAAGTGGAGAAAAAAGTAAGCCAGATCAGATGCATTTTTCCTCCAGTTTTCTGGGAAGGAATTAAGGCCAATGCAGTTTGTTTTTGTAAATTATTTACTGCAATATTAAAGAAATTAAAAATGACATAGGTAAAACTGTACTGAACATCAGAAGAAACGTGCAAAATACAGAGTTTGTTTAATCAAATTTAAGGCTATTGGAGAATAAAGCTGCTCAGAAAATCATTGAAAGGAGTGAAGGACTATCTTGCTTTGGCTTTCTTAGTCAGCTCATAGAGAGTGTACCTGTTGCCTGGCTGAATCGTGCTCGTTTTGCATGATACGAGTCAGCTCAGTGTAACCACTTCTTAGTCTCTAGGAGAAGATACTGCTCTGACTTCCCAGAGCCTATGTCAGAGATCTTAGCTCAGGGATCTTCTATGCTGAAAAACTGCATCTTTGAAGCTGATATGGTTAGCTCTAGTGATCTAAGTGGAATTCTTTTATTTCCCACCTGTCTTTCCCAACTAGCCTGCTAGACAGCGCCCATCACCATTGTTGCAAGCCCACAGTGGCATAACAGTGTCAGAAATATTATTTATTTAAACTTATATGTTTATATTTAAATATATAATATTTATATAGTACTTACGTATTTTAATTATTTATTTTGTAAGTATATAATTTTATTATATATAGTATAGGTAATAACATGATAATATATAATTTTATATTTACATGTATAAATATTATTATATAAAAACAATTCAATGAGCAGCAAAACTAACTGGTTTCCCATGGATTTGGATTTCAAGGATAAGTTTTTGTATGACTTCTTTTATATTAAGGATTGAGCTTCTGCTGCGTGACTTCCTTTGGAAGGGTTACTAGCTCTCCTAGAAAAATTTCTAGGAAGAAATACCTTAGAAAAAAGTTGTTGAAATCAGCAATCTAATTAAAAAGTTGTTTGAAGAGAGACCTGATAGACACACAGAAATTTAAAATTAGATGCTTCTTTTCCTAGTAATCTAATCTAAAACTCTATTTAAAATTATTAATCTGTGTCCAGTTACTTATTTTTCTCTTCTACAAAATAAAACTAAAGAATAACCTGTAAAACAACATCTCACTTGAAATGCATCTTCAGTAACATTTTTCAAATCTTTCCTCAGACCTGTTTGAAGCCCTTTCAGAACTTATCATTTTGACAGCAAGTCATTGCTTACATGGGAAAGAAATACGAAGCTTACTGAATGAGAAGGTGGCTCAACTGTATGCCGATTTGGATGGGGGTTTTACTCATGCTGCCTGGCTTCTGCCAGGTTGGCTACCTCTGCCGAGCTTCAGGTACCAGAAATAACAGATGAAGCAACTTAAGCATTTTGTCTAAACGTCTTTGTTGTTTGGATTCCCCTCCCTGTCCCCAATTTCTTGTTTGTAAGCTATGCTAGACGTCCCAATAAATCCTCATAAGCGTTTAATGTGTTACTTTGTATAAAATTGCTAATGGAAGTGTTTCAAATCACAGACGTCGAGATCGAGCACACAAAGAAATAAAGAATATTTTCTACAAGGTTATCCAGAAGCGTCGGAAGTCTGAGGAAAAGGAAGATGACATGCTCCAAACTCTACTTGATGCTTCATACAAGTAAGCAAAGGGTTTGAAGAGTTGTCATTTATAGATGTTTTACTTTAGCTTTGAGCTCTTCAGTTAAAACTGTCTACCAAAAAATAATAGTCCCTCATGTTCTGAATTGGTTTTGTTGCCAGCAATTGGTCCTAGCTGTATTCTTAAAAACAGCTTAAAAACTTTACTTGGAAAGGGTTATTTAGACTTCTGAGATTTTCATCAGTGGTCATGAGGTCGCTCCCTTTCTCTTTGCTGGCTGTTCAGTAATGATTTTCTTTAAGGCTCCTAGAAAGTCTCTCTCCCTCTGTTCTCCCTTTTCCCTACCGCTAGATCTTTTGCTGCTCCATTTAGAATAGGCAACAAAAGTGAAGAAGGAGAAAGTACATTAGAAAAATTTGTAAATACTACTGTAGCTGGAAACCTGATCAAATGAAGTTCTAACGTAACACCCTTCAACCTAGGGATGGCCGTCCACTGACAGATGATGAAATTGCTGGAATGCTTATTGGGTTGCTCCTAGCGGGGCAGCACACGTCCTCCACCACCAGTGCCTGGCTTGGCTTCTTCATAGCCAGAGACAAGTCAATACAGGACCAGTGCTATGCAGAACAAAAAGCAGTTTGTGGGGATGACTTGCCACCATTAACTTATGACCAGGTTTGTATGTTACATTATTCCAGCTGGGTATTTTTATACTTTTATACTTAAAAAAAACCCAAACAAACAAACTACAAACAAGCAAACATGAAATATAGTCATATGCTTTGCGTTAGAATAATAATCTGGCACAGTCATGCTATGGTAAGTTTGCCAGTGTATCTCCTCTATCATCTCCTTCTCTCCAAGTAAATTTTCAGCTTGCTACTGTTTTTTTAATCAGTGTTGATTAAGGAAATTACAGTTCCTACAATTTCTATTTAAGAAATTATAGTTCTGTAGATAGAGGAGGAAGATCCTCATATTCCCACTGAGGAAGGGGGTACAGTTTGACCTTGTTTTTTAATGAGGCATCAGAAAACACTTGTGAGACAGATTAGTAAGAAACTAGTCATAATTAATAGCACTGGTCAGAGATTTTTTCCTTCTTAATTGAATCAAATGGAAAAAAAAAAAAAGAAATTATCAGGGTAGCTAATGAAGTACATGTAAATATGAGCTGCTTACTCTTTGATTTTTTTAAAATTTGTTTTTAAATAGTATAAAATACCATTTTGTTTGTGTTGAATAAACTTGGCTATATTTTGATATATCATTTTCCCTGTATTTTCAGCTCAAGGATCTCAGTTTGCTGGATCGCTGTCTTAAAGAAACTTTAAGACTTAGACCTCCTATAATGACCATGATGAGAATGGCCAAAACTCCCCAAGTGAGTACATGTGTTGGAGCTAACTTCAGGAGAACAGGGCTGGAAGAGGCTGGGTGTGGGGGTGTCCCAGTTGGCAGAAGGAAAAACACGAGTGAGCAGTGTTTGCTGGCAGGGATGAAAGCTGATGGCATCCTGGGTCATATCAGTGGGAGTGTAGCTGGTGTTGATTGAGGAAAGCAATTAATACCTTGAACTGGATAGTTGTTACCTTCATCTGGAATTATTTGTGTCCAGTTTTGGACCCCTCTGGCCACCAGCAATCAAGATGTTGATGAAGTGAAGCAAGCAGAGGGCCACCAAGATGGTATGGGGTTGCAGCACTTGTCCTGTGAGGAGAGGCTGAGGGAACAGGGTTTGTTGAGCCTGGAGAAGGGAAGACTCTGAGGGGACCTAGTAACAGCCACTTGCAAAACTGACCCTATCTTTTAGCTATCAGTCTTACTTGAGTTCTTAGTTTGGTGCTACCATTTAAAGATTTTTGTTTGCCAGGCATTTTTTTAATAGCTATCTTGGAAGAATTTGACTTGCACTTAATACAATACAAGCTAAGTAAATCTGAAAGAAAATTTGCTGTTTGTACAAATAAGATAGTCAAATAACTTTTTAAAAGAATGTCCTTCCCATGACAAATGCTTTCAACAAATTTTAAGTTCATTCATTTTTAAAAAACTCTTTCTGTAGAATTGCCAGCCTTGTTAAAGCAGCAGAAAGGTTCCTGCAACTGCTTGAGCACCGTGCCCTGTACAATTAAAACAAAGTATTAGGCTGCATTAATTTCAAATGAGCTTAGCCAAAATCTCTTGAAATTCAAGCCTCATGATACAGCACTTTGGGTAACTCTTTAAAAGAAAAATGGAGAAATTTTGTGATGTGTGGGATCTCGTCTCTTGTCTTGTAGACTGTTGCTGGATATAATATTCCCCCCGGCCATCAGGTCTGTGTGTCTCCCACTGTTAACCACAGACTCAGGGACTCCTGGAAAGATGCTCTAGACTTCAAGCCTGACCGGTATCTCCAAGATAACCCAGCAGCTGGAGAGAAATTTGCCTACGTTCCATTTGGCGCTGGTGAGTCAGAAAAGGCAGCACCTGCCTGAGGGACTGTGTACTGAAGGGGCTCATACTGGTCGTCTGGGACAGCACCTCCCCACGCTGTAGCATCTGAGGATACTTTTTTTTCTTTCTATTGCTGCCTGAACGTTTTTATACTGTGAAAGTGCTGTTAAAAGAATGAAGTTGATAGTTGTGCATTAGTAGTAGCTGTATATCATTCAGAGTAGCAATCAAAACACATCTTTAGGTTAGCACATGTGATATTTGACTCAAGTCTTTTTAAGTCAAGGTAAAAACCTGGTAATACAAAGTCAGTGTAAGGCAGAGCAAAAATCTGCAGAGAGTCATAACTGCCAAAACAGTTTGCAGATATCACCACACTATGGTTATAGTTGATACCTCTTCTCAGGGTTGCAAACGCTTCTTTGGTGATACATAAATTTAACGCTTTCTGGTGAGGACAGAACAACACAATATCATCCAAATCACTTGGTCTGTTTTATGCAGTGACAGCTTATAAAAACAAGCCTTTGGTGGAGTTACATTCATGTTGTTTAGAAAGGAAAGAAGCAATTATGTTCCACAAAATTTTTAAAGCTAACTTGTTGTCAAAGGTGATTAATAACTAAGTATTCTAACTGCTGTTTATGGCTTTCCTTCTAGGCCGTCATCGCTGCATTGGAGAAAACTTTGCTTATGTTCAGATTAAGACTATTTGGTCTACTTTGCTTCGTTTGTATGAATTTGATCTCATCAATGACTACTTTCCGACTATAAATTATACAACAATGATACACACACCTACTAACCCTGTTATCAGATATAAGAGGAGGCCACTCTAAATTCTGGAGCTAAAACCTTACTTATTTAAGTTGTGTAAACTAACAGACTTCTGAATAAAATTGTGACAAAATGCGTGGCAAATGGAAACTGTTGCACAACAATAATCTACTGAATGCAAAGTCTTTGCATCCATTTTGTTTGCCCACACCATTTAACGCTGCTGTGTATAATTGCTTGTTTTACAAATTTCTCATTGCATTTTTAAAGAAAAAGAGTCTTTTCTATTGGTGTAACATTTTTAAGGTGCATGCCAGCTCTTTAAGGTGGAGAAATAAGTAATTTCTATAAATGGAACTCTTTGCTTTTGAAAAATAAGTGAAGATTACTTTTCCCCAGAGAACAAGGGGTGAGACTGCATACCTTACCTCTGTATTCAATGACAGGAAAGCTGTCAGGGAACAGGCAGTGAGGGGGAACGTACTTGGTGGTGCCCTGCCTTTGATATTTGTGATTCTGTTCCAAGCGAACTAGGTCTGGTCTTGGCTGATTCTTGGAAGTGCTCACATACTTACTTAAAAAAAGGTTACTGTACGCTGAGTAGTAGGCAGACTACACAATGTTCACGAAGTCTTTTCTGAGAATAAACAATTTAAATGTCTAACTTGAAGCAGTTGTAAAAGGCTTAGGTTCGGAAAGCAACAAATAATTTTCTAAAAAAACCTTGAAAGTAGTGATCTCTGGAAGCTTGATGTAAGTGTGGAAGTAACAATGTGATGATACAAACAACATGAATTTTGTAGATAACATGTTCGTGTATAAAATGGTCACAAATTAAGTGAAATAGCTGAATGTTGTCCCCCTTTGTACTGACTTGTGCAGGATTGTTAAACAGTGTCTGGTTCAAGAGTGGTGATGATAAATGGTAATGAGCTCTGGCTCACAGGAACTTGGAATTAAATTTATAAACAAACCTCTTGTGGGAGTTTTTTGTGCTCAACCCTGTCAATTCTGAAAAAGAATTTTTTAAGTAAATTTGTAATACACTCCTTTCTTTCTTTCTTGTAAGTATGAAGTCAGTCATGCAAAGAGCTCCCGCCCCTTCATCAGTGCTTACTGTAGCAAGGGCTTTGCCTTGTGTTTCCTGTTCTAAACTCGGGTGTAACTGTTATAAAACCTGGTGTTTGTATCGGCCACAGCAACTGAGGGAGTGCAATATCTTCCAGCCCTGTCACAGGTGACCAGGGTCTTCAGAAACCAAGCTTGAGCCTGTCTGCTCTTCTCATTAGTAGCAGCATTTTGGGATCTAAAAAGTAAAGCTGCAGCCACCACGAGTAGGAGGAGCACAGGTAGGAGCAACCTTTTCATTGTGAATAAGGGAGTGGTTCTTGAACACAGGTAAAAGCATGAAGTCTTTATTTCAGTACTTTGACAAAATACCCATAAAATTCAAAACTTCTACCGTTACAAAAATAGGTCTCTACAAGTGATACTCTGTCTGCACTGCCAGTAGCAAATATTACGAGTCATGTAACTTCAGTAGCCTTGCCAGAAAAAGTGCAAGTAAACTTTGCTGAATGTAGCTCAATTTCATTAATACACAAGTTTCATCTTTGTACCCTTTTGATAAATACACACTTCATAAGTTAATCATTTAAATTAGCATTCCACAAATATACATGTAATTTAATGGTGGGGTTTTTTTTGGTTTTGTTTTTTTTTTTTTGTTGTTCATGAACACAAAGTGCCTATATACATAAATCCCAGTCTGCGTGGGTGTGCCAGGATGGAACCGTATACAGTCATATAGCTGTGTTCATATTGGTCCCACAATATACACATTATACAAAAGCACGGAAAGAGCACAGATTTACAGAAGGCAATCCATTAACATCACTGCCAGTGATGAGATGTTGAAGGGGTATTATTATCTTCTCATGCCTGCGTGCAACTGAGTGTATGAAGTCGAACCTGTAAGATGGAGAAAGATTTTCATCAAGATTACTTGGAATAAGTAGATGAGAATTCACCAATGATGTGTTACCCAGCTGAATGAGCATGAAAGATTTTACATGGGAAATCTTTAAGGACAAAACTTCCTCAAATGATGGATTTTATGCTGAAGTAAGACTTTAACACAATAACGGCAAAAATGATCCCTACATCAAGTTTGATAAATTAAGTTCCATTGGTCTGACAATTTTCTTGACGCGTTTGTTTTACAACACAAAAACTACCATCATCTATGGGACAAAAAAGCTGTAACTTCTGTAATCAAAGTGGTAGGAGAAGAAATTCCCCTTGTACTTCCACATGCCAATCTTTTGGGTACGTTTTTCTCCATCTAGCTTAAAATCTTAGTAAGATGCCAACTGAATCCTTGCTGCACATTTATTAGCCATCAGGGAAAGCTGAAGTGTTACCAATAAACTCAAAATCTGTAATTAAAGCACACTTGTATGTCTCCCTGAAAAGAATTTTACAATTTTCTTTTTAATGAGCTTTTTGCTACAGCTCAGAACAGCCTCTTGTTTAAGGCTGGAAATGCCTAAAATCAAAGATGTTTGTTACGTATCTCGGAGAACCAGCACACGCTTTCTAACTTGGAACCATGCCTTGTACTACCCAGGAGTCACGGGGAAGACTGCCTGAGCCCTCACCTGACTGCACGCTGCCGAGTCGCCTTTGTAGTGCCTCCAGCCGATTGATGTAATCTGTTAAAGCTCTTTCAGGATCATAGTTCTGTAGTTGAGAACAGGCGAAAGAGACTGGGTTTAAATCAGCATGCATACCGTGGAACCTAGGGGCAGAACAACACAGACGTTTTTTAAAAAGCAAAATTTCAAATAAAACAAAAGTATCAGCAGACACAGCAATATACTGTAAGCAGGGATACCTTACTGACTGCATGTCTCTTAACTTACCCTTGTGGTAGCCAGCACATCATAGCCATTTAACCTCCCTGCCATTTATTGCCCAAGCCATCATACTGCCTCCCCCAGAGAAACCGCTTTTCCCAGTTGCCTTTTCTTTCTACTGCACCTGATTTGTTCCTGCATTTCTTTGGGACAAAGACTGACCAGCAAATTCCTACTGAGACTGCAGCAGAAGCCGTGGTAGATTCAAGTTTGCTTTTCTATTAAGAAGCTTGTGTGAACAAGGACACAGCCATCTCTGCAGGATTCTGTCTCCATTACTCTCTATAAGTAAAAGTCAAAAGTGGCTAAAATCGACTAAACATTTTTTCCATGTAAACTGTTATGGTTGCCCCAAACTAAGATTACAAATGTCGAGGTGGTTTATATAAAAATAAAGATCCAAACTGGCAAGAATTTGATATTCAGTAAAGCTCAGAGCCCACAACTCCGTATGAAGCTATCAAAGGCTGACGGCACTCCTAAAAACCTTGCCTTTGGTGAAAAATACCTGGTTTCCCTGGCATCTGATTCACTGATACCTCTGGTATCACAGCTTAGTACAGCCACCCAAAAGGGTTTACAAGAACAAGCAGCAGAGCTACCAAGCAGCTTCCACCCACGCTCTGGCCATGAGGCCACGGTAATTCCTCCCAGCCACAGTAACCAGATGACCCTCCCCAGCCACAGCGAGCGGCCCTGCTTTTCCCTGGCCCTGCTCTTCCCTCCCTTCGGCTGAGGGCACCTGAGGCGGCTCCTCCCCACACCACACCCTGCTGCCAGCCAGAGAGGTGGACAGGCAGCAGAGGTTTGCTCAGCCACAAAGCCTAGACTCTACAGAGGTAGGTAACCGTAGCTCCAGCCGGTCATCTACCACCAGTTCCAAGCACACGACATAAATCAGACAGCAGAAGTCTGCAAGCTTTGGCCTTGATCAGGCGATGAGTAAACGCACACTGAAGGCCTGAGATGTAATTTGTTACGTATCCTTGCAAAAAAAGTAAAAAATCTTACGGCACTGAAGATTACAAACCATAGAAGTAAGCAGTGATGCATTCATTCAGTTAAACAGTGTTCTGACAGGGAATAATAATCTAAAATAAAATGTACTTATGTTAAAAGTTTACAGGAGATCTAGGAGACTCCATGTCTGACCTGGATCTGTAGGAATGCCTTTGTTCTCCATAAAGATCCATGCCACCAGAGAATGAATCGGGCCGTAATTCATTACCTAGAAATACGAAAAGCAATGTCTTGAAAACGAAAACCTTTTGCACTTTACTGGGAATCTCAAATGCGAGTTTTCTGTTTGCATATCATGAAAATGGTGTTTAACAAGTGTAGACCGCTTTCAGACTGCTTCAGAGAAAACCAGCGGTGAAATCCTGGCCTCACTGATGTCAATGAGAAAACTCTCACAGACCGAGCAGGACAGGGTTTTAGTGCAGACTTAGATAGCCAGGAAGTAATAAAAAAGCTTCTGATTCTCCTTAGGCTTCTACCAAAAAGCAAACAGAAAACCAGGTGTCCCAAACTTTAAGCTATAACAAAAGAATGACAGGCTTTTGTTCTGAGGAAAAGACCAACCAGGGAGGGCTGGTCAATAGGCTCCGTCGCCACTGTCGGGGACCTGTAGTTGCTACGATTCCTCTGTCCGTCCCTGTCCTCAGCATCCCCTCTCAGAGCTGGGCGTGCAGATCTCTTAAGAGAAACCCAATGACGCAGCTAAAATTGTTTTTACAAGCACACTCCATAGGGAAAGTTGCCGTATTTTTTTAAATCCCACCCACAATGGAGCAAAACAAGACTGAAGAGAAAGCAAATAGATTAGTGTCTGTGCTGAGCATGGAAACTCTCAGAAACCTGAGAAATAGGTTAATCCAAGCAATTATAGCAAAAGGAAGGGGGAACAACACCCCGTTCATTCCACATGAGGAAAATACAAATTAAAAACCATCTCCATTGAGTCACACCACACCATTGGTGTGACTTGTGAATACCATTTTTTCAGTCATTACTGGACTATGATTTACCTGTGTTCTGGCTAAAGACATCCCTATTGATACTTAGTATACCAGAACCCGTAACTCTGTGCCATCGACGAACCAGGAACTTCATTCTGCATTTCAAATAAAAAAAAAATAAATACTTCAGCATAAATGAAATAGTCTGCTAAAAATAATCTGCTGTATTCTAGAGGACATAAGAATTTCTTGAATACCGAGCAAAATTAATGGATGGGCACCTAAAACCTGAAGATCAAGTAGAAAACATCCTTATACGCATCCTTAAGAAAAACATCTCTTGTCCAAATCTGCTTTCAGCTTCCCCTCTGCAGTTCCAGTGATTCCAGAGGTGCTGCATAAGTCCAAGTGGACAGCAAATGGCTCAAGCACCTAAGCAACAGGGCATCAGCATTTTAAAATCATACTAAATAGACTTTTTGCCCTGTCGCATCCCCGAAATTGTAACCGCAGAGCACTATGAGTAAAAGCCTCACTTACAACAGGTATATGAATAGTTCCTTGAATTTATACTACACGCAAGGCTCAAGGATCAATCGCAAGCAGAAGTGCTTGGGGGTTCAAACCTTTGTGAAGAAGGCTTGCTAGCCACATGGCAGTACTATGCAGTAATAACCTTCACTTTTCTTCCTCATCTATTCCTATTCATCCTCAGTCTGAGACCTAAAGTCTTGTGAATTCAAAGGACTACCCAGATGGATAAAATTAGTTCATAAATCTGTATTATACTTACATGTAAGAATTTAACCTTTAAAGGAAATTCAGTTGCAGAAAATACCTTTGTAAATAAGTGCATAACCTAGAATTGCTAGTAATTTTTTTTTCTAGTATTATAACTTTATCCAATACACTCCATCTTTGACTGATTACCAAATACAGAGCTATTTTCAACTATAATCAGACTGCTTATTCCTATTACAGATTTTACCTACGCTCTGCTCAACTTGTCACCCTACACCGTATCTACTACATTCATAACTACCAAAAATATACAATTTAAACAGGATGGGACATGAGGAAGTTCTAGATTCCACTAGAGAGCTAGAAAAGTACATATTAAACTGCACAGTCATATCTGTTAGAAATCTAACTTCCTCCAGTTTACCTTGAGATTGCGATGGACACTCTGACTGCAGAGCGAAATCTTGTAAAACCCTTTGAATGATGTGTGATGATTTCGAGGTCTGTGTAGGAAGGCTGTCCACCCATTCGTGCAATGAGGGCCAGCGTGGCTTCTTCACACTCCTGGAATCCGCCTAGTAACAGTAGCAAATATTTTTTCTGATATATGAGAGCTTTCCGAAAGCTCTCTGCTCGTAGGTATTTGCCATAAATTCTCTACAACAAGAAAAAAAAAAAAAGGCCCCATAAGCTCCAAGAATCGTTACAGTTCTAAGACTTTTGCCATCATTACTCCTACAGCATGTCTGTGATTATTCATTCCTTGCTATCGTGGAGAAGACTGCACTACTGCTCACACTTGTTGAATGTAGCTTCATAATTTGGCTGTCACCTGAGCAGCAAGGAATAGAGCACACACAAAAGGACAACATAGGTGCTTATGTATCATTCTTGGGGAGAAAAACTGAGTCAGGTATCTGAGGATGAACATTTTAAAACTGAATTAATATCTGTTTACTTAGAATAATCAGACTGAACACAATGAAAAATCGGCCCAAATCCAAATGAAAAAAGCAGCTGTGGTTAGTATGCGGGCAACAAAGTCTTCCTACCCTTAGAACAGCGTTTTCAGAATCTGATCCCAGTTCTCTGAGGAAAGCTTCGCTCCTGAGCTCTGCTTTCAGCTTGGAGAGCTCTGCATCGGCTTGCTTCAAAGATTTCTGCAGTGACAGCTTTTCTCTGTTCCAAATTTCCTTCTCAGAGGCAACAAGAGTATCGATATTAACTCCGACATCTGACGAGTGTCTAGAAGACTGAAGACGAAAGAAACTGAATTTGAACTACACAGTTTGGAAAAGCTTGAGCTGTGTCATTCTAGTCATTGGTTTGGCGCAGAGCTCATAAAATTAATGAGAGAAAAACTACCCAGTGATTGGCTTTGAGGCCACCCTTGCATCCTAACACCTCAGAAAGCAGTGAGTTTAGGAGCTGGATCAATGTCCTAGAAAAATATAGCTTCTCCAGAAAAAAATCCCCCTCATTGGATCATACTAGCTTCATGATCTTGAAGCTATCTGGATCTATTTGCTCCTCATCATGGTGATGAGATACAGATCAAAAAGAGAAGCACATGGAATTCAGAAGAAAAGAGCAGTTAACAAAAAGAAGCTGGGTAAAATCACAAAGTTTACAGTGAACGGAGTGAGTTGAGATATGTTGACCACAGGACATGAATAACTCACACCCATTTACTCTGCAGAGGGAAGCCAAGACAGACAGACAGCTTGATCACTCCCACTTCAGTGACTAGGACAAAGAATGATGCTTTTACGTCTATATATACACATCATTATATCAGCACCACTAAAGACATACGTAGTCTCCAGAAGGTTGTCTGTGCTGGTATCTTCTCAGTTCTTCCTCCAGTTTCATAACAGCATTCCTCAAATTATTCTTTTCTTCACTCAGTCTGCTGACAAAGCCTGTCAGCTCAGCATTTTGTCTCAGCAGCCTCTCAGTCAATGAGCTAGAGGGAGTCCCTGGTGGTAGCACCAGCTTCAGCTAGAAGGAAGAAAGAAAACCAAACACGACTTGTATTAGATCCAAGTTGCCAACTTGAAAATAACTGGCTTACAGTGAAAAAATTCTCTAGATAATGACAATAACTTCATAATAACATATAAATAAAACGTAAGTGTACGTGTAAACTATAGATTAACGTGACTTTCTCTTCTATGCTTATCCTGTATATCACAGCAGAATATTTTCACGCAAGCTCAATTGTACCAGCTAAACAATTTGCAAAGCTTTTCTACTATGTTTAGATTTATCTAACTTAGAGGAAAAGAAAAGCCCCAAGGCTTTTTTCAAGTCATGTTGAAAACACTTGCTTAAAATGCAGGAAAGGACCTAGCCAAGCTCAGTTAAAATCAAATATTGCTGAAGTCTTTGTAACAGACTACCTCATTTTGTTTTTTACACAGGTGCACACTACTCAATCTCCAACTGCCTGTCCTTTGGTAAATACAGGGCAGTTTAAGTAAATGTGTTGTATCAACACAATAGAGTAAATATTAAACGTGGATTTTAATATCGGGAAGTACTGAGCAAAGTTTCCTCAGTTACAGAAGTACTGCTAAAGGAAAATACCTTTTCTTAAAGAAAAAGCCATGAGATTCAAAAATGGATAATTAAACTGCAAAAGTTTTAATTTGAAAGTTGAAAATTCACTTTTCAGGTAATTAAAAGTGAAAAAATAAAAGGAAAGGGGTTTTTACACTTCACCAACTCCAAATCGGCACACTCACTAACGCTCTACAAAGTACAGAGCTGGATAAGTACAGACTTAACGCCTTGCTGGTTTCCGCTCACAGCTCATCATCCAAACTCTCCCACCAAAGTTACAACACTACGCTCTCACCTCTTCCAGATAGGACAATCCAGGCAGTTTTTGCAGCTCTGAAATAACCTCTTCAATAGCATTTTGTATTGCAATGAAGTCTTGATCATCTGCTGTTTCAAACTGCAATCTGAAACAAAAGTGACAGTTCAACAGCAGATACAGTCTGACCCCACGAGCCAGCCTGACAGGACTTCCCATCGATCCATACGCACTGGGACTTTAGCAAGTCACTTCAGCATGGTTACTGGAGACATGGCAACATTTTCAAGACTGCTCAGTGACTCTAAATGAAATTGGCTCGATTTTATAAAGAATTTGTATAGAATGGTTTTTCCACTAGTTTTGAGAAAAGGATGTTCTACATGAAGCACATTTAAAAACGTGGTTCTGCTTCCCACAAATCTGTTGAATCTGTGTGAGCAAAATCTTAGGCTATTTTCAAGATATAATACATTCTGCTTTGCCCAAATGTTTCAGAATTAATGTTTAATATTAAATCACCATCACAGCAAAATAAAAACAGATTCAAACCTCCCATGGACCTGGTACCATGTCATTTTTTTCTTCTTAAGGAGATAGTAACCCGAGAAAGTAAGAATCAAGATCAGTTTCACTTGACCATAAAATATTAATTTTTTTCTGGGGGAAGCAAGGGGGATGAGCCATAGCAATAATCCCTATATTCATCCCCTTACACAGTGAATTATTTCATTACTAAATTGTTTTAAAATTATCTACCTAGACCATACTCAAATAAACCTTATCACTTTTCAGAGAAAAAAAGATAATTTTGCTGTAACTTATAAAGGACCATATTAAACACGTGAGATTTAGAGCAGCACTTGGATACTCTGTGATCCCGTCTTACATCAGTATATCTCAAGTAATGGCATATACTATAAAACCAGAACAACCCCCAAATCAGTTAGGCCTGCAGCCTGTGAATTATGATTAAAACCCAGTATTTAGCTTGCTAGTTGCTATTAACAAAACCAAGTAGCTGAAGACTGGTCTAACCTGCTAGCAGCTTTCCGAGCCAACTGCTTCAGCTTTGGAGATGCGTTTTGCAGCTTTTGTCTGACATTTTCCAGAATTTCAGTAGCAGCAGAGAGATCTCCTCCTCCCGTCAGCGTGGGGTAGGTTGATTCATTTGTCTCGGCTCCTTCCATTTTTTGCTGGAGAACCCAATTTCTTGTTCTGTCATTGGGTGTATCCCAGGTAGTCTGTACATAAATATGTATTGTTATATATATATAGAATGCATGTGGTCCAGTGCTTTAAAATGGAAACATTTGATTCTGAAACACACCCAGAAACTGAAGAACAAACAGTTCTGACACAGAAGGGAGTTTAGTGTGACTACACTACTGTTGTAGTGTACCACTAAACTATTATTTGTGAATGGTATAGCGTGATGCCTCTCTTGACTAAGATCTAGCAATCATACAGCTACAGTATGAATCCATTCAACAAACTCAGCCAGCAGGAAGCCACCAAGCCTTTCTGTTTCTTCCGCCAGCAGCTCCTTTACCAGTTGTGCATGGAATTTGGGCAACTGTGTCCATGTGTTTCGGTGACCAATTCATAGTCAGAGGAACGGGACTGGAAAAGCCCACCATGGTCATGGGGGTCAGTCCACAGTCACAGGCAACCACACCACTGACGCTGCCACAAGTGAAGCAATGCACTGAATATGTGCTCCTCACCCTCACTGACACCCCCCGACACTGGCCACGGAAGAACTGCTAGCCCTCCCAAGGAAACCTGAGTCTACAGCTGTGCCTTTGGATATTTGACCACAGTGTGGTACCAATGAAAAAAAAGCAGGGTGTTGCAAATGTCACAGAAAGCAGCAGGAGATTCATTATTTGAAACTCCAGGCAGATCCTGGAAAGCAGATCGTACTGTCTGCTGCCAAGGAGGGGAAAACGCCCCAACAGCCACTGCCAACCTGATCCAAGGGAAGACTCTTCGTTGACTGCAGTGCTGGCAGTTACCTCTGAGCAGAAGAGCAAGGTGCCCAAACTGAGCGTGGCAGGAACGCTGATGCTATCACAGCTATCAATACACTCAACATCCTGCCTCTAGCTGTGGGTAGTTTCCAATGCTTCAGAAGATTAAAACCAGTTGCCAAATTAGATGAAGAGAAAAATTCCCTTCCTGGCTCCACAGACAGACAGCTGCCAAAAAGCATGGAATGATGGCAGGATGGGCAAAAACATGGTCAGCAGAGAGGCAAGTCTCCCGTCAACCCTCTCTGGGACTATCCACAAATCACTCACCCAGCAACACTTACCTCTCACAGGGAAGTTTCTAAAGCATTTTAGAAGTAACTTAAAAATAATTTTAAAACTTTCCAAACCTTTTATGAGAGAGAAAAATTTACAGGCAACAGTGGTTCCAACTTTCATTCATCTAAAAATTAGTCTAAATTCTTCAATTAATTTTTTACCTCTATACATATTCATGCATATGCTTGTTTGATTACTTACTCATTTAATTATTGAAGTTGTTGGGAGATCACTTTTAAGTGTTTCAGAGACCACTTGTGGTTTGTGAACTAAAGATTAAGAGCACTGACCTGGAGCATTCCTGAGTAGGAATAGCTCGTTCCTGTGACTGGGTGCAGGCAATATTCTTCTCCTATACTGAGACACAAAGCGTGTGTATACATTCAGATGCATTTCTCCTGCTCACGCTCCTCCTTACACACCTCTACAACTTCATTCTCAGAGGATGTGTGTGAATAGTTTTAGGTAGCAAAACTGGAATGCTTTCCCTTTCCCTTTCTCTGGTGCCCGTATTTTGTAATCTGCAGACTATTTTGTAGATTGAGTAAAGGCACAGTGACACACAATGCTAACTGAACAAAAGAATTAAAAGCTAAACTGCACACTTCAGTATTACACATTGCTCTCAGTCCTACTGTACCTCATTTGGATTGTGGCTTGGTGTCCTTTCAGCTTCCTTTCTTCCTTCATTCTCCTGCTCTTTTTTCTGCAGTTCTTGGATTATTTCCTGCAACTTCTTTGTTTCATTCCCTAATTTATGAACTTCTTGCTTCTTTTCTCCAAGTTGCCACTGAAGGTCTTCTACTTTGGACTCCAGTTCATGGAGTTTCTTCTGTGCTATTATGTTAGCATCTTGTTCTGCTTGTAATGCTTTCCTCTGGATCTGCCTTTCTTTTTCCATTTGCTGTCTCACTTGCACAGATTCCAGTTTATACTTCTCCATCTCACTTACTAACTCCACTATACGGTCATGCTTTTCATCCATTTGTTTCTGTAGCTCTTTAAGTAATTCCTCAGATGGATTAGGTGTTCCCGCTTGCCCCTTATCTTCAGCACTTTGAAGCTGAGCACATAGCTCTTTTTCCCTTTCTAGGGCACTGCTTATTTCAAGAGCTCGAACCTTCTCTGATTCAAGAAGCACCTGCAACTCAGAATTACGGCCTCGTTCACGTGACAGCTGGGCAGCACTGAGCGCTTCTTGGGATTCAATTTTCTGTTGCAGATCAGTTGACAGCTGTTTCTCTTGCTCCAAAAGTTTAGTTAACTGTAAGTTCTTTTGTTTTTGATCTTCAAGTGAAAATTTTAAATCCTTCCATAAGAAAACAGAAGAAAAGAATTGATTAAAGGCAGTTCTGTATACTTTCCGTTATCTTCTGCAAATTGCAAATATGCTACCCCTACATGTTCCTTTTAACGGGTTTTGCTATTCACAATTAATGTGACAATGCTCTGAATGCTGCAGTTAAACCTGATATTAAAATATATTACAGGTGTCTTTATTCCAAAATCAGATCATCTCATAAAAGAATATTTGTAACATATACTTTTTAATGAGATACAAACAGCTGTAGTTCTGAAGTTGAAGATAACTAGCTGCTTTTACTTTCTAAAACTGTGAAAGTGATTTTGCAAGTTAAGATTTCAAGATGTAAATAAATCTATGCTGTTAAAGTGATTGCTTTTTTGTCTTAATACTTGTACTAGGATACCTGCACTCTCCCTCACTATATCAGATACTGCAGAAGTACCAAGGAAGCTAGTAATGCATTTTCTCCTAAAGTAAACCTGGTTTGGTTTCCATGAGGTGAAACTGCTGACTTTTAAAATGGAGACAAACAATGTATCTCCTTAAATAGTATTCTTAAATACTATCTTTTATGAGTTAGGTTGTGGTGGGGGCTAGGTGTAGCCATGTTAGCAGTGTGCTGTCCCCTTGAATATCTATCTATCTGAGGACTATTATACAAAGTAGAGTCTTTTCATCTTGGCCCTGAAAAGCGCAGTTGTAAAATTCCTATTGATTTAAATGGAATCTGCATCAGGACTTTTTCTTTCTTTGCCACACAGCTTCTTTACATCTTTCTTCAGCTCTAGATGATATAATACTGCTGTTGAAGACAGAACATGGAGCACACATTGGATGAAAATGTAAGCTGAGATGAAATGTTAACCAAAAGAATATTTGTGTGTTCCTTGATGTTCCAGGCCATTTGGGATTATGGAATACCTCAAGCTCTTCTCTTCCTCTTTCCTCACTGCGTTCCATTTTAGCTTTTTCCTTTTCCAAAGCCCACTGTAGCTCTCTTGATTTTTTCTGTTCGCTGGTCATTGTATCCTTGAGAATATCTAGCTCAGCTGCTTTTTCTTTAACTTCAGTCCTAAAAGGGAAATGGGCAACCTTTAGATTAGACAATGCCTCTAATCCTATCACAGTAACATCAGTTACTTGATATTTATTCCATCTTGTGCGCTGAAAACGCTGCTCATGTAGTAGAGTAACAGTGAAAAGCCTATTTAAAAAAACAAGTCTAGCTCCAAAAAAAGTTGCAATAGCTCAAAAATGACCAAGTGTGTCCATCTTGCTAACTTTGTAGCTGCGATTTTTTATTAATTGGTGGCTCAGAGGCAGCTAGTGTTCACCTTAATCCAGTCACTGGCCAAAATCTGAAAGAATGCAGGGGAAATGCATCTTGCTGCCATGTGTCTCAAAGGAAAAAAAAAAATCTCTCTTGGGGGAAAAAAAGAATCTATGCCCTGAATTTTCATTTTTTTTGCAAATCAATTTTGCATCAATTTGCAAAAGAATCTTGCTCCTGATGGTCTGTAAAGGCTGTAAAGTAACCTATAAAGTAATATCAATTTAAACTCTGTCTTAATTTGTTATCTCTGAGCTGAACATTAAGATACCATACATGGGCACATCCATCTGGTAAAGGCATAAATAATAATGGCTAATGGCTTTCTTGAGTGCCAAATATTTGGCCTGTTACCTCTGCTGTTGACCATGCCAAAGCAACACTTGGAAGTCACAGAATTTCATATGGAAGTACTTGCAAAGTCATCTTAACTCTGCAATTCTTTTTCTCCGTGTTCAGTTTTAGAAACAGAAAAACCTTTAATAAATATGGTATACTTATTAGCTTGTCTACAGTAGTCTAATGTGTCAAAATTTAAAAAGAAACCTAATATTAATAAATCATTAAATCAAACTATGAATCAGATCTTCTTAGTCTATAGAATTACATTTTTTGTCAAATGGAACAGAAGTCTATTTTTTGTCAGGTATGTTTTACAGAAAAACTGAGAAGCATTTACATACAATGAGAGCAACTTCCTGAATAAAATCAGTATTATGATTTGAGACAACATAGAAAAGATCATCTTCACTGTCAACACAGAAAGTTTGGCACTGAAAGCCGCACCTGATGGTTTCTAGGTCCTTGAAATGCTTGTGTTGTGCTTTAAGGGTTGTCTCAAGCTCTAGTTTGGCTTGTGCAAGTTCATTCTTCAGCTCAGCACCCATCATTCGCTCTGAATTCAGCTGTTCCTGAAGCTCAGCTGCTCTGTCCTTCATACTCCGGAGCTCCACTTGCATCTCCAGTATCTGTGACTGCTTCTGCTGCATATTATACTCCAGCATTTCTAATGAGAGTACCATTAATATGGAAATTATTTAGTAAACAAACAACACTGTCTATTTGGGTGACGTTTCCCCTAGCACAGAGAATGGCCACAAGGCTATCGCTAAGAGTGATATTTTAAAATAATATATTCTTTCAATAGTGGAGTGAAAGCAAAACCATGCCTTTGATACTGGAATACCTTTCATACTTTGCAAGAAATCACTTCAACTCTTAAACTTCTTTAAAAGGCTATGTCCACAACCATATCAATATGTTTTGACTATGATTATGACTAACATAACTGAAGTTAGGTATGCATGTATACTTGTGACCAAATTTTTGTGACAAAACAGTGACAGTGAGCATTTACTTAATTTTAAAGTATACCTGTTCTCTGAACTTTTTGTTGTTCATTCTAATTGCTTCTTAGTTTACTCATTACGACTGACTATCCAACTTAGATAATTTCAAAGCTGTTGAACCTAAACATGAAGCGCATACATGGAAAATAACCTTAAAATACAAACCTGATTCTTATAGCAATTGAAATAACTTTGTATCACTTTCAGTTTGATACAAGTCATAAGAACACAGACTATATCTTAATTTTTGCAAAATTAGTCCAATAAGATTGAAAAAGATGAAAAGTATGCATGCTCAGAGCATAAGTATCAAAATCAGAGAGCAAAGAAAGTCAATTTTTTTTCACCTATGACCTTATGAACACTGCCATGAAAGCATTTGGAAATAGACACATATTACCACACAAGTCACCTTGGCTTTTTGAATCAATCTCTTCTCTCTTTGGATTATTTTTCTTACTGTTCATCTGAGCATGTAATACTTGAATCTCCATCAGCAAACTTCTTCTGTCTGCATTCTGAAGACAGTCCATTGCTGCTCTCTGGTTAGTAGCCTATTAGCATTAGAAACATTTAAAAGTAAAACTCCAGAGTTTATTAGAATATCTACGGTGTGGGTATTACATTTACTTATATACTCATAGTGCATATATATTCAAAATATTTTCAATTAAGTCTCATTAAGTCAATATTATAATATTGGGAAGAACTGCTTGTTATTTTTTTATTTCTCTACTAGGCATCAACATTATAGATTAAAAAGAGCTATCAGTTTTATGGCAAATTGTAATTTTCCTCACTAATCCTTCCATGTTCCAGAGGAGATAACTGACCTCCCTCTGTCCCATAGCAGCCTTATCACTTCCTCTTCTTACAACTTGTTTTGTATAGACAAGCTACCTTTTCTCTTAGAGAGTGTAACATAATTCTAATTAACTTAATGAAATCAAGCTCAGGACAACTGTGTTTAATTCACATTGACCTCTGAAGGCTGTATTTTTTCTATAGCTTGTGCACCCAAAAATCTCTTTCCCGCACCACATCAGTTTTTCATTTTAAAGATACCTCTTCTTCCTACAAGTCTTACTTTGTTTTCACCCTTAGGCTGTCCAAACTATTAATACATATATTTTCAAATGATTTATATATTCAAAATTAAAATCTAATGTAGGCAAACACACTTTGACTAAAGTATGTTTTATATTACCTGCTCTTGTAGTCTGTGCTCTAACTGATTCATCAATATCACTGCATCTCTTGTGCCCAGTTCTGCAAGTTCAGTTTGAAACACAGCAAGAAGAACATTTTGTTCTCTCACAAAAAGCTGTTGAATAGCATGCAGAAGTTCTCCTCGCCAGTCTGAGACACCTTCAGGAGATTCAGCACTTGCATAAATCTACAGTGGTATAAAAACAATTTAAACAGCAGAATGCAAAGATTACTTCAAGAATGGTCATTATCATTTTATGTAAAGTGTGTGTTTTCAGTGGAGTTTTGAGCTTTTCTTACTCAACAGCTACGTAACATTCATTCATACAAATGGATGTGTTTATTGGACATGTTATGATTTCTTCTGCATGCACAAATGCTAAACTTTTATCTGTGTTTTAGATGGAAGCAATTTAGCTTTTTATAAGTGAAAACTTAGCCCTGTGTAGTTATTATTTATGTTACTGTATCACACCATCCTTTTAATTTTTATGATGTTACACGTATGTTCCTAGACTCTCACAGGGCTATGTGGTAGTGTGCAGATATTGTGTGTGAAGAAGATTTAATTTTATAATGATATAAAGTTAATCCCCCCACTTCGCATGCTGAAGGAAATGCAGAAGTAATAGAAACTACCTACATATATTTAAAGTCTAATTGGGGTAATTAGACAGGTAAGTCCTAACAAGTTTTAACAGATCACTGATTAATATTGTGTTATAGTTTCAATAATTTTTCCCCTCTTTTCTCTCGCTACAGTATCTTTTCAATAGCATCCAAGTTCTACTACACCAATAAATAACATTGAAAAAATCTACTTTAACTGCTACTGGAAACATGCTTTCAAAATATAATTATTTTTAAAAGGTGGATCTATACAGTCAAAAGCTATCAATGCACAGAAGCAATCAATGCATAAATGCAAGCTGTAATTTAAGATATGTTTTATTACCAGAAAGTGTGACATGCAGTTTTACTGCATATTTTTGAAATATACTGCTACAAGGCAAAAGATTTAGAGCATTTAAACCTGAATTGTGAACGTGCCTTATAAGGTTATCATAAATTATTTTTAATTTAGCTAGAATCTTATGATATAATTTATACCTCAGCTTCTCTATGAAGTTGCATTTTTGCAATTAGGTCTTTCAAAGATGAAATGGTGCTTAGAAAAGCTTTCCTTTCCTCAAGCCAAGATTCTGGCTCTTGCTTAAGAGGTGGCATCTCTCTTTCACCATATGGAAATTCAGTGAGAGACAGCACCTGTATGCCTTCATGATGGACTGCTCTCAGCAAACCCTACAATAAATACAAAAAGAAATCCGTAATGCCAGTCATCATCATCATCATCATAACAACAGCAACAAAAATCTTATTTCATACATATTGGAATACTGGTACTTCTAAATTGAAGCGCATAGGAAACTGTTTATGCTTCCTCATATCAAAGACAGAAGTGTCACCCAGTTCTTTATATCTGCCAAACAGTAGAACTTAAATAGGTGTATTTTTCCTAAGTTTCAAATGAAAATTCCCAAAGTTCATCTGTCAAATCAATACTCCAATTTTAAAATGGTTGCTGATGGAAACCGACATTTTAAAAACAAAGTCCTGGGAAGCTTCCAGGTGAGCTTTGCAATTCATTTTTTGAAATTACTATTAAGCTAGGGCTTTGTTGCAAAAGACTTGCTTTTTTTTTTGTTTTTTTAATGTAATTAAAAGCATGATACCCTTAATAAACACATTTGTTTACTTTCATAATATAAAACTGTGTATTATATCATCACGACATTATTGTTAATACACAACTACAATAAATTATAATTAACAGTAGTTATATTTCTCATAATCATAATTGAGAACAAGCCTACAGTTACAAAACTCATAGTTAACCTAATTTAACATGCAAAAATGCACATAATTTATCAGAAGTATTTTAAAATGTATTAAAATAGGTGACACTTTAAAACTCATCTAAATGGCGCTCTCTTCACGAATCAAGCAGCAGCTAATCTAAGCTTTTGGTAGTATCACTCTTGTTCCATAATAAAAATGATCTGTTCCATTTTACCTTAATTTTTTTTGGAAGTAAATCTGTTGAAGTTTCACCTTCATCTATTCCTTCAGATATCATGTCAGATCCCTGGGTCTGAGCAAGATACATTCCTTGACTCCAGTCTGAACTTGAGTCTAAAATAAAAGGAGAGAAAAACATGAAAGCTGGATTACTGTGAAACTTTGAAGAACAGGCATCAAAAAAGTATTTTTGTCTGTTGTTGTAACAGGTGGTTGCATGTCACCAGAGTTGATTCTAAGCCTGGAGACTACCTGTTTTATAGTTTTTCAGTTTCAAAGCAGTAACAGCAAAACAAAACTAAAAAAAAAAACAAACTTAAAAATCCTAGTTCAGTTCTAAAAGAGAAACAACTACTTGCACAAACACTTCTGCCAAATGATCCCCCCCTTAATATACTTAGCCTTTGCCTATGAAAAGGATCATATTAATAATTTTTATTGCTCTTGGAGAAGTCAGTATCTGTCATCATCTCCCACTGCTAGGGAGCTGTAGCTTTAGATTCTATCAAGAGATGATGAAGCTATGCTGAAAAGATAATGTAATATGTAAGAAGAATATAGGAACTCCAGTGGGAAGAAAAAAAAGTAGCATCTGATGCCTCAACTCAACCCATCTCCACTCTAGTCATTTTTCTTCCATAGCAAATTAATACACATGGGATGCTCAGCACATTTTCTTAGTGCGACAGGCTTCTGCTTCAGTCTGGGGAGCAGTTGTTTTTATTTCTTAGAACACAAACTCTTTAACAGTAAACTTAATATTGGAAAAGCAGATTTAATTTATAATGCTGTTTGAAATCTATAAAAACAAGTTTCTTACCACTAGAACCTCCATCTCTAGCTTGATACGGTGGAGAACGTGCTAATCCAGAAACTGGGATTCCCTATATTTAGAAAAGAGAACAATCAAATCTTTAATCACCCCACACCCACTCACAATAAGGGAGCTAATTCTAAGGAGCAGGAAACAATATCAGCCTCTTTGTTCCATTTCCCCTGCAATCAAAGTAATCAAAATGGAGATGAGAAAGATGACATTCAATAGGGTGACCTACACTTGTCCCCAGTTCACAGAGCAGGACAGGTCCAAGGCAGTAGCACAAGGAATGATCCGATAGTCGAGCAAACTCCCAAACTTAAATTGCTGAGGAAGGGGTTCACAATCTCTCCCTAGGCCGTGGAAACATTAGAACACTTAAAAGCTTTATACTGAATGTGTGGTGGTTCACACTTCACAGACTTTAAATGGGAATTTCTGTAGCAGGAGTGAAAGCATGAACCAAAGCAGTTCAATGAATATAAAATAGGATACATACCTCTTTAGCTCGTAGAGTTTCTATGACTTCCTTTAAAGTATTACATTCTTCAGTCAATACTTGCACTGCCACAAACTTGTCTCTCTTTAATGCTTCAGCTTCAGAGATATGCCTTGTCTCCATGTCCATGATTTCAGCAGCGTGGAGTTCTTGCATTTGGTCGATTTTTTCAGTAAATTCTCTTATGATCTCTGCAATCTCTTCTGAAGAACATCCATTTTGCAAATCAATTTGGATTTCTGCATTTTTGACAAGGACTGGTGAAGTTTGGATACAGCTGTTGATTTCCACAGTCTTGTCTGTTTGCGATGATGAGCTTTTTCTAAGTAGAGTAGGCTCACTGGTTGACAAATCACACAATATTTCTGCATCCTTTTTGCTTTCAGTTTTTGCTATTTCCTTGTCCTTTCTCGCATAACTTGCAAGCCTCTCTTCTGCTTTAGCTAGGTTTTCTTTGACTTTGCACAGGTCTTCCTGAAGATATATCAGACTTGCTTCTTTTACCTGTAAATGTGGAGAATCTGAATTGCAGTCCTTCCAAATACTTAAAAAATATCTAAAATCCAAACAACCCTCTATATCATTACAGCTCAGTTTAGTCCTATTTTAAAGCAGTTATGACACATGGTAACAAATATTATCTCCTAAGAAATACAGCTCTAGATCCACTGTTGCACTATAGAGGACTGTAAAACTATGTGCTTTGGCAACAAGTGAAGATTTGGTCTACAGCATCAGCTCTATTCCACTGACAGTAGGTACTGAGTGATTGTTATTCTTAGTGGCATTCTCAGTACAAGACTAAAAAAAACCTACAGCATGCATATTTGCACAATAAGTCCTGTATAATCATTTGCTTTAAATACAATATGGAACAATCTGGTTCTTACTGCTAGTTCTTGCTGAAGTTTTTCTGCCTTTTCTCTGTAACTGCTCAGTTCTTCCTTAGCAGCAGCTGCCTCTTCTTTAACTTGCTCTAGTTCAAGTTCATAAATAAGCACATTTTCTTTTTGACTTTCCATGAGTTGTGCTCCTACCTACAAGGCAACATAAGACATAGAAAATGGTGAAGAATCTTACGAAGAATCAAGTATTAACAGCACTGATCACTTTCAGACCAACTTAAAAAAGCCACAAATGAAAAGACCATAGGGGAAAACAAACGTATGTTATTTGGATTAACATAGCCTCAAAAAATTAAGACTGAAAGACCATTTTCCTAGGTTAACTCCCACAAACTGGATAAGCGTGGGAAGAAAGACAAGCGTGGGAGGAAAGACTGTCTTCTTATAGTTTACTGAACTGCAAGCAGAAATTGGCTACACCATGTAGAAAGCACAGGGAGGAAGGTCAACAGAGAGCAGGAAATGAAGTCTGATAATCTTATTAAATTTATAAGACATTTATGACATTCATTCAATCTGCATTTGGATGAAAGGTCTTAGAACCTTTTCTGGTCCAGCACTAGGTTCCATGATGTCTCTGAACTTAAAGAGTTTTGGCAATCAAGCCCATGTTTGGGCTATCAAGCATAGTCAACTTTGACTGAAGGTTTTAAAGTCAGAGGCAACATAACCAGTGGTGGATGGAAATCAGGACAAATGTATACTGGTAAAAACTACTGATGGAAAATATCTTTGGAATCAAGACAGGAAAGCAAGAAAAAGTAAACCAAAATAAAAATATACATAAACAAACAACCTCCCCCCTAAAAAAAAACCCTGTACGACAAATTGCTATCACTCCTTTATCATTCTGAACCCTCTCTTAGATAATTTTTATCACTTTAATTTTTATCTCTCTACCTCCATGCCATGTAAAAGTGTGATGCACTCCATTCTATGTAATTTCAAAGTAAGAATAAGAAAGTATATGTCCAAAATTCAAAATCACCCTACATTTATGAAAAGGCAAAGTGTTTTTAATGCAAAATGGAAACTGATAGTGGGGTTCATCTAAAATAACA